>NC_137024.1:27208890-27471049 GCF_032717465.1 Coenobita brevimanus | reverse complement strand
ATATATATATATATATATATATATATATATATATATATATATATATATATATCGCACGCTGGTGAGCGCGGGTTGGCCTCCCGCCAGAGTTGTAAAAACTTTGGGAAGCGTTCACCTAGCCACTTGCTCCTTTGGCGGACACAAGGGGTGCTGTGGTTGAACCAGTGTCGCATACTAGTATGCTTGCACCCAATCGGCTTAAGGTGGGCCGATTACACTTGGTTCACAGACTACACACACATCCAAAGCCACTGCAACACTAAAACTACACTAACAAGCACTTCCAACCCTACATACAATCTCTACCAGACAGCCTAAGTCACTGGGTAGAGATACCTTGGCTTTATCGTCCCTGCTTCGGTAGGGATAGGCCGGTCCTCCAGTGGACCTCAAAGGATGATGATGTTGATGTTGATGATATCTATATCTATATCTATCTATCTATCTATCTATATATATATATATATATATATATATTATAATGTTATGCTAGGTGTTTAAGGGTCAGCTTCCCGTCCTTTGAACGCCTAGTGTGCAGCTGGGTTCCCTTTCTAGACCGGAGCTTAGACAAATAAGAGAGAGACAGGACACAAAAACTCAAGGCAACAACCTTACCCGTGTATTGACAGATTCTGTATGTGGAACAGGTAGATGTCACAACATCAGGAATCTGGGTAATTATAAGTCATGTACTAGTACCGTAGTATCACACAGGATACTATTTAGACAATAGTTCAGGATAGCAAGTGGATGGCACAATAAATAGTGTTTGTAGTATTTCGGGCAGGGGAATAGATCACTGTCACATGGAGGGGAATATAAACTGTGTTTAGGCTGGGCAAGTATTTCACTGGTCTTGCAGTGCAGAGGAATTACACTATGAAGGCCGAGTCTGTTCTTCACTGAAATCACTGCACTCTTATTAGATCTCTCTTCTTACTCTCCTATGTCACTGTTTGCCCAAATTACAATTATCACACATTACTAGGCCTTGTATTTATGTTCTCTTGGATAATAAACTGCCTGATATTCCAGTCACTAAAACACTGCCATTGCACTCTTCACTCAGGGGCGTCATTGGGGGGGACAGCGAGGAGCGCTCCCCCCCCAAGCTTTCTGAGGGGGCCTCCAAATCAACTACAATTAATGAAAAAAATATAAGGTTAACACCGCGAATTTGAAAATAATTTGTATTTAGCCTCAGTAAGTTTTGAGTGAAATATATCGTGTGTGTGTGTGTGTGTGTTCTTACCTAATTCTTATTCTTACCTAATTGTATCTTTACAGGAATGAGTCAAGCTCGTACTGTCCCGTGTCTTAAACCATATTTATCGTACATATCCTTAAATTTGTAAATTGTTTTAGCACACACTATTTCATTCGGTAGTGAATTCCATTGATCAATTGCTCTGTTTGGGAAACTGAATTTCCTTACGTCTTTATCACCTCTCTTCTTATGCAGTTTTTTGCGGTGTCCTCTTGCTGATGCTTCTCCATATGTTAAGTAATCATTTATGTCTATTTTCTCCTTCCTGTTATGCACTTATATAGCATTATCATGTCACCTCTTTTCCTTCTCTCCTGTAGTGTTGGCAGATTCAGTTTATTTAGTCTTTCTTCGTAGCTTAGGTCCCTTAAGCTTGGTAGGGGAGAGTGGGGCACCTTGAACATAGGGGCACAATGAACCACTGGACTTTCCTGGCTCAGTTTTTCTCCCTGCCACTACATGTCTCCAGTGTAAAAGCCTCCCCTCAACACCTACTTCGTAACCAGTAACAGAGTGGCGGTTCTTTGGGGAGCACGTTCTGCCTCGCCATTCTCCGAATTTCGACCCCCAAAGTAAATTTTTGGAGGTGAGTACCAACCCTTCTTATAGTCTTCATGTAGCAGATAATTTTAATCAAATTACTGAAATGGATACTGTGATAAAAGAAGCTTATTATGGAATGTTCGTTAGAATTGACTTGGCATGTATCAAGGCTTGAGGCTAAATTTTTTCAAATGGCAGCAAATGGGGCACTTTGAACCATTAAAGACGGGGCACTTTGAACATGGTTCAATGTACCTTCACACTTCACATAAGTTACAGCCGTTGGATGTGTCAGCTTATGGCCCACTGAAAACCCATTATAAAAAGGCTGTTAATGACTGGAACCTAAGTAACCCGGGAAAAAGAATAACCATCTACGATCTACCTGAATGTTTTACCAAGGCATTTTATCGTGCTCTTTCATCAGAAAATATATCCGCAGGTTTCAAGAAAACTGGTCTCTGGCCTATAAATACTGAAATCTTCTCTAATGATGATTTTCTGGTAGCATCAGTTTTTACGAACAACGCTGGCGGTCAAAGCACTTCTAAGGATAATGGAGTAGAAATGGTGGCTGCTCTAGGAGACCTTAATGCCTCTACATCCTCAGCAGTTTCTGTAATGAACACTGATCAGGCATCTTGCCCAGCTGACAGACTAGATCATCAGACGAGCTTTGCAGAACTGGCTGAGTTACGGCCATTACCAAAGCGGAAATCCAGCATTCAGTTTGCTAAACCATGTTTCAAGAGAAAGGCTGTTGGCTGCAAGCTTATCACGAGCACCCCTGAGAAAGAAAATGCTGTGAAGAAGCAGGAAGAGAAGTTATCAAAAGCAAAGAAAAAGTTAGCTGTTGCTGAAGTTCAGATGATGAAGTTGATGAAAGAATTTCCCTTCATGGGGAATCAAGTGATTATGAAGAGGATTTTGGTGGTGATTCCACAGAAGACCAAGCAGGAAAAGAACCAGTAGGAGGTGACTTTGTTCTTATCAAACTCAAACCTATAAATTCAAAGAATTGGCTATTTTATGTTGGTCAAATAAGTGAAATTTTAACAGAAGATGGAGAAACATCTTATGATGTTGAGTTTTATCGCCAGTCAAGGAAATGCCCTGAGAAATTTGTGATGTGCCTTCCCAAACCCATTGCTACTGGTGGTACGAAAAGGGTGCAGTGCATGATGCAATTTAGTGTAGACTTGGACCAGTACAAATGTCAATAGTTTCATCATTCATTCACTCATTTTTTGTAATCTGAATGCTATTGGGAAAAAAATCAAGAGGATATTATTTTATGTAAAAAAATATGGCCTTTTTTAAGTTGTGATAGTTGTTTTAACTATAAACATACAAATTAGAGATAATGGACACATTGACATTTAACTTGCAGTTATGATTCCATACCAAAGATGATGGATCTCTTTAATTGTCCTGTAAGCTTAGTCTTCTAGTGTTAGGAATGTTATATAACTGAGAAGAACAGTCTTTGTCGTTATTTTTGATCAAGAAAAGTTTAGTCTCTACTTAAAACATTTGTAATTGAAAAAAATAATAAAGAATTCTATAACTTCTGAGCATTGTGCCTGTTTTTCCCTATGTTAATGATGTTCTTGGACATGGATCAACCTACCCCTTAGCAATGTTCAATGTACCCCACCGATGGGGCAGATTGAACCAATCTGATAATAATTTTTGGTTGCCAAATTCAATTCTAAAAAACTGTGATACATCACGCTGGTTGAGAGAGGCGTAAGTATAATAGGTGAAATTACATATGGCACATGGTAGACTGAAGTTTTCCCGAAAGATATTTGTCCACAAGCGAAATTCTTAAAACGTGTTCAACGTGCCCCACTCTCCCCTATCCATCTTGTAGCGGCCCTTTGAACTTTTTCAATCTTGTCTATATGCTTTTTGAGATGAGGACTCCAGACTATTGATGCATATTCCAGGGTTGGTTTAATGAATGACGTTATTATCCTTCTTAGCATGTCTTCATTTATGTATGTGAATGCTATTCTCATTTTTGCAAGCAGTGTATACATGTTCCGTACCTTCTCGCTGATATGGTCAGCCGGAGATAGTCTGTTATTGATAATCACACCTAGGTCTTTCTCTCTTTCTGATGTGTATAGGGTTTTATTTCCTAACTTATAATCCCAATCAGGTCTTTTTCCACTTTTACCAAACTTGATTACATGACACTTGTCCACATTGAATTCCATTTGCCATGTACTACTCCATTCATGAAGTTTATTTAATTCTTCTTGTAGCTCTTTACAAGAGTCTGTGCTAGTAATTCTCCTTTGTATTTTTGCATCATCTGCAAACATATTCAGATAGCTCTCATTTCCAGTGTTACTGTTTATATCATTTATGTACACTAGAAACATGATTGGTGCCAGCACCGAACCCTGTGGTACTCCACTAGTCACTTCTTTCCATGATGAGTAGTTTCCTCTTAGTACTGTCCTCATTTCTCTTTTTATGAGAAAGTCTTGCATCCAACAAAACAGTTTGCCTCAATTCCTCCTTGATGGTACAGCTTCCATAAAAGTCTTTGGTGTGGTACTGTGTCAAAAGCTTTCTTGAAATCTAAATAGATACTGTCCACCCATCCTTCCCTTTCCTGTATTGTGTTTGTTACTCTGTCATAGTAGCTCAGCAGATTAGTAACACATGATTTTCCTTTTCTGAAACCAAACTGTCTTTCTGTTATCATACTGTGTTCTTCTAGATGATTTACCCAAGCTTCTCTTATAAGTTTTTCTAATACCTTGCTTACAACACTGGTCAGTGATAATGGTCGGTAGTTGAGATGATTTTGTCTATTTCTTTTCTTGAATAAGGGGACTATATTTGCTTTTTTCCAAATATCAGGTAGTTTCCCTTGACTCAAGGATTTCTTGAAAATTAAAAATAATGGTTTACTTAACTCCTTTGCACATTCTCGTAACACCCAACATGAAATTTCATCAGTACCACTTGCTTTTCCTCTGTCTAATCTACTTAACTCCTCCTGTATTACTTTTTCCGCTATTTGTATATCTGGTAGTATGTGTGGACATGCGTGTTCCACATAGTCCCTCTCAAAATTTTTTTCTTCTGTAAAAACCAATTGGAAATTCTTATTAAGTGCTTCACAAATATCTATCTCTTGTGTATAAGTGATTCCCTCGTCCGTAATGGACTGTATTATATCTTTTACTTTGGTTTTGCTTCTGATATAGCTGTAAAACAGCTTTGGTTGATCACTACTTTTATTTATTATATCCTCCTCAAACTGTTTTTGGGCTTCCCTCCTTATTCTTGTATAGTCGTTTCTTGCCTGTTTGTAATTATTATACGCCCTCTCATTATTGTGTCTTCTGTATCTATTTCACAACAAATCTCTTCTTTCTTTTGATTTTTTACATTCTGTATTGAACCATTTCTGTATTTTCTTATCTGCTTCTTTGTGCTGTGGGATGTACTTCTGGACTCCTATTTCATAAAATTCACAGAATTTTTTGTATACAGCATTTAAATCTTGTCCTCTAAGCTCATTTTCCCAATCAACTTCTAAGAAATACTTCTTTAGGTCTTGACAATTTCCCTTTTTATAGTTTAGTCTCTTTTTGTAACTGTCATTGCTGTTTACTATGTCATATGCTATCCTGAAGTTATAATTTAGTACTGCATGATCGCTTTTGCCGAGTGGAGGGTGATATATTAAACTGTCAATGTCATTTTCTTGCCTAGTAAATATTAGATCTAGCACTGAAGGTACATCAAGTCCTCTTTTTCTAGTGGTTTCCCTCACATGTTGCGTTAAGAAAAACTCTTGTACGAGATCCAGGAGCTTTTGGTCCCAACAGCTTTCTTGGCTATTTATATCTAGAGTATTCCAATTTATATTTGTATTGAAGTCCCCAGTTAGTATAATTCTTTCCGATTTCTCTTCCATTTTATGTAGCAAGGATCTTATACTTTGAATTGTACTCTCTGCCAGGTCCTCATATTCGTCTCTTTCCCATGTGTTTGATCTGGGTGGCATATACAAATTGGCTACAATTACTTTACCTTCAGATGTGTCGATCTCTACTGCAATCAGTTCTACTTGTGATGGTATATCTAGGTTTATTTCCTTGATTTTTAGATTTTTCTTAGTTAATATTATAATTCCTCCTCCTTTTTTTAAATTTGTCTCTTCTCCATATATTGTATTCCTCTAAGTTTAGTATGTCATTGGATATCCTTGGTGTTAATTTTGTCTCAGTTAGGCATATTATTTGTGGTTCACTTTCTCTGACATAATCATTCATCTCTAGTAATTTAGATAGCATTCCATCCACATTTGAGTACATCAACTTTATCATCTTGTTTATATACTTGTCATGACATTGTTCTACTAACTTCCTCCTTTTTCTTCCATCCTGTTTGTGTTCCACTTTCGTACCTGCAATCCTATTACTTTGTAAAAAAATTTCTTCTTGTCCTCTTCTGATCTTCCCTCATTTTTTGTTTTGGCTTCCTCCCTTTTCTCTTTCAGTAATTCCAGTTCCTCTTGTGTTAGGCATCTTTTTATCCATACATTTTTGAACTCCTCTTTTTCCATAAGATTCTTTGCATTTTTTAGTATCTCTTCCACAGTGTTTACACTCTGGAAAGTCACCTTTAGAGGTCTTGTCTTGCTTTTCTCATATTTCCCTAACCTTTTGTGTTCCTCTATGTCTTTACTACAGATTTCCTCTGATACTTCTTTCAGTAACCTCATTACATTTGCCATCTCCTTTTTGTCTCTAGTGATCTTGTTTTTAATTTCTTCCTCTTCTATACCAGTGATTACTATTGATTTATTTATTTCTACTGAATCTCTGACTAACTTTGGATTGTTTTGGATTATTCTTTTCACTTCCTTTTTAATGCTTTTTTCCTCCACCCTTGTTTCTAAGTCTTTCTTTACTTTCACCATTTCAGCATACGTGGTTTCTACATCATTTTTGTAGCTTTGCACAGCTTCATTCACCTGTGTTATCTTCTCCCCAATATCACTGCTCTGGTCCATAAGACTGATTACTTGTCTAATTGTCTCTGTGTCATTTTTTAACTCTTCCATAACACTCTCGTGATTAACTACTGTACTTCCCATTTCACTCACTTTCTTCCTAAGCGTATTCAATTCCACTGTTAGTTCACTGATGGTTGTGTCTTTCTTATTGGCCTCCTTTCCTAGTTTTTCTATCTCTTCCTTTTGCAAGTGCATTTGCTTCTTTATTTCATCAATTTCATTTTTGAAAGCCATTTCTAGTTTGTGTACACGTTCAACCCGCCTATTGTGAGTCTCCACTTCAACCAGTTCTTGGTAGAAATCATCATTTTGCTTTTTACTTTTATCCCTTTTCTTTTCCAAATTTGTTTTACTGTAGTAT
Source organism: Coenobita brevimanus (assembly GCF_032717465.1). NCBI lineage: Eukaryota > Metazoa > Arthropoda > Malacostraca > Decapoda > Coenobitidae > Coenobita > Coenobita brevimanus. Next base: position 27,463,828 of record NC_137024.1, on the reverse strand, counting down.
GTATCCATTTTGTAATTCTAAATGAAGAGTATGTACTTACACTTTCCGCGTGTTTGCTGTAGTATAAACAAACCCAGCTGACTCAACGCATCGTGTTTGTTTGTTGTTTGAACCAGTCTGATTTAAACTTATTATTTCTTTACGTTTTAATAATGAAAAATCATTTAGTCTAACCTGGTACAGAGCTTGACTCATTCAAAGATACTAATTTAGGTAATTGCCACTGTTTTGGTACATGTTCTTACCTAATTGTATCTTTACAGGAATGAGTCAAGCTCGTACTGTCCCGTGTCTTAAACCATATTTATCGTACATATCCTTAAATTTGTGAATTGTTTTGGCACACACTATTTCATTCGGTAGTGCATTCCATTGATCAATTGCTCTGTTTGGGAAACTGAATTTCCTTACGTCTTTATCCCCTCTCTTCTTATGCAGTTTTTTGCAGTGTCCTCTTGCTGATGCTTCTCCATATGTTAAGTAATATTTTATGTCTATTTTCTCCTTTCCTGATATGCACTTATATAGCATTATCATGTCACCTCTTTTCCTTCTCTCCTGTAGTGTTGGTAGATTCAGTTTATTTAGTCTTTCTTCGTAGCTTAGGTCCCTTAAGCTTGGTATCCATCTTGTAGTGGCCCTTTGAACTTTTTCAATCTTGTCTATATGCTTTTTGAGATGAGGACTCCAGACTACTGATGCATATTCCAGGGTTGGTTTAATGAATGATGTTATTATCCTTCTTAGCATGTCTTCATTTATGTATGTGAATGCTATTCTCATATTTGCAAGCAGTGTATACATGTTCCGTACCTTCTCGCTGATGTGGTCAGCCGGAGATAGTCTGTTATTGATAATCACACCTAGGTCTTTCTCTCTTTCTGATGTGTATAGGGTTTTATTTCCTAACTTATAATCCCAATCAGGTCTTTTTCCACTTTTACCAAACTTGATTACATGACACTTGTCCACATTGAATTCCATTTGCCATGTACTACTCCATTCATGAAGTTTATTTAATTCTTCTTGTAGCTCCCTACAAGAGTCTGTGCTAGTAATTCTCCTTTGTATTTTTGCATCATCTGCAAACATATTCAGATAGCTCTCATTTCCAGTGTTACTGTTTATATCATTTATGTACACTAGAAACATAATTGGTGCCAGCACCGAACCCTGTGGTACTCCACTAGTCACTTCTTTCCATGATGAGTAGTTTCCTCTTAGTACTGTCCTCATTTCTCTTTTTATGAGAAAGTCTTGCATCCAACAAAACAGTTTGCCTCGAATTCCTCCTTGATGGTACAGCTTCCATAAAAGTCTTTGGTGTGGTACTGTGTCAAAAGCTTTCTTGAAATCTAAATAGATACTGTCCACCCATCCTTCCCTTTCCTGTACTGTGTTTGTTACTCTGTCATAGTAGCTCAACAGATTAGTAACACATGTTTTTCCTTTTCTGAAACCAAACTGTCTTTCTTTTATCATACTGTGTTCTAGATGATTTACCCAAGCTTTTCTTATAAGTTTTTCTAATACCTTGCTTACGACACTGGTCAGTGATACTGGTCGGTAGTTGAGAGGATTTTGTCTATTTCTTTTCTTGAATAAGGGGACTATATTTGCTTTTTTCGAAATATCAGGTAGTTTCCCTTGACTCAAGGATTTCTTGAAAATTAAAAATAATGGTTTACTTAACTCCTTTGCACATTCTCGTAACACCCAACATGAAATTTCATCAGGACCACTTGCTTTTCCTCTGTCTAATCTACTTAACTCCTCCTTTATTACTTTTTCTGCTATTTGTATATCTGGTAGTATGTGTGGACATGCGTGTTCCACATAGTCCCTCTCAAAATTTTTTTCTTCTGTAAAAACTAATTGGAAATTCTTATTTAGTGCTTCACAAATATCTTTCTCTTGTGTATAAGTGATTCCCTCGTCCGTGATGGATTGTATCTTCTACTTTGGTTTTGCTTCTGATATAGCTGTAAAACAGCTTTGGTTGATCACTACTTTTATTTATTATATCCTCCTCAAACTGTTTTTGGGCTTCCCTCCTTATTCTTGTATAGACGTTTCTTGCCTGTTTGTAATTATTATACGCCCTTTCACTATTGTGTCTTCTGTATCTATTCCACAACAAATCTCTTCTTTCTTTTGATTTTTTATATTCTGTATTGAACCATTTCTGTATTTTCTTATCTGCTTTTTTGTGCTGTGGGATGTACTTCTGGACTCCTATTTCATAAAATTCACAAAAATTTTTATATACAGCATTTAAATCTTGTCCTCTAAGCTCATTTTCCCAATCAACTCCTAAGAAATACTTCTTTAGGTCTTGATAATTTCCCTTTTTATAGTTTAGTCTCTTTTTGTAACTGTCATTGCTGTTTACTATGTCATATGCTATCCTGAAGTTATAATTTAGTACTGCATGATCGCTTTTGCCAAGTGGAGGGTGATATATTAAACTGTCAATGTCATTTTCTTGCCTAGTAAATATTAGATCTAGCACTGAAGGTACATCAAGTCCTCTTTTTCTAGTGGTTTCCCTCACATGTTGCGTTAAGAAAAACTCTTGTACGAGATCCAGGAGCTTTTGGTCCCAACAGCTTTCTTGGCTATTTATATCTAGAGTATTCCAATTTATATTTGTATTGAAATCCCCAGTTAGTATAATTCTTTCCGATTTCTCTTCCATTTTATGTAGCAAGGATCTTATACTCTGAATTGTACTCTCTGCCAGGTCCTCATATTCGTCTCTTTCCCATGTGTTTGATCTGGGTGGCATATACAAATTGGCTACAATTACTTTACCTTCAGATGTGTCGATCTCTACTGCAATCAGTTCTACTTGTGATGGTATATCTAGGTTTATTTCCTTGACTTTTAGATTTTTCTTAGTTAATATTATAATTCCTCCTCCTTTTTTTAAATTTCTGTCTCTTCTCCATATATTGTATTCCTCTAAGTTTAGTATGTCATTGGATATCCTTGGTGTTAATTTTGTCTCAGTTAGGCATATTATTTGTGGTTCATTTTCTCTGACATAATCATTCATCTCTAGTAATTTAGATAGCATTCCATCCACATTTGAGTACATCAACTTTATCATCTTGTTTATATACCTATCATGACGTGGTTCTGTTAACTTCCTCCTTTTTCTTCCATCCTGTTTGTGTACCACTTTCGTACCTGCAATCCTATTACTTTGTAAAAAAATTTCTTCTTGTCCTCTTCTAATCTTCCCTCATTTTTTGTTTTTGCTTCCTCCTTTTTCTCTTTCAGTAATTCCAGTTCCTCTTGTGTTAGGCATCTTTTTATCCATACATTTTTGAACTCCTCTTTTTCCATAAGATTCTTTGCATTTTTTAGTATCTCTTCCACGGTGTTTACACTCTGGAAAGTCACCTTTAGAGGTGTTGTCATGCTTTTCTCGTATTTCCCTAACCTTTTGTGTTCCTCTTTGCCTTTACTACAAATTTCCTCTGATACTTCTTTCAGTAAGCTCATTACATTTGCCATCTCCTTTTTGTCTCTAGTGATTTTGTTTTTAATTTCTTCCTCTTCTATACCAGTGATTACTATTGATTTATTTATTTCTACTGAATCTCTGACTAACTTTGGATTGTTTGGATTATTCTTTTCACTTCCTTTTTAATGTTTTTTTTTTTCCTCCACCCTTGTTTCTAAGTCTTTCTTTACTTTCACCATTTCAGCATACGTGGTTTCTACATCATTTTTGTAGCTTTGCACAGCTTCATTCACCTGTGTTATCTTCTCCTCAATATCACTGCTCTGGTCCATAAGACTGCTTGCTTGTCTAATTGTCTCTGTGTCATTTTTTAACTCTTCCATAACACTCTCGTGATTAACTACTGTACTTCCCATTTCACTCATTCTTCCTAAGCGTATTCAATTCCAATGTTAGTTCACTGATGGTTGTGTCTTTCTTATTGGCCTCCCTTCCCAGTTTTTCTATCTCTTCCCTTTGCAAGTGCATTTGCTTCTTTATTTCATCAATTTCATTTTTGAAAGCCATTTCTAGTTTGTGTACACGTTCAACCAGTCTATTGTGAGTCTCCACTTCAACCAGTTCTTGGTAGAAATCATCATTTTGCTTTTTACTTTTATCCCTTTTCTTTTCCAAATTTGTTTTACTGAAGTATGTATCCATTTTGTAATACTAAATGAAGAGTATGTACTTACACTTCCACGTGTTGCTGTTGTATGGTAAACAAACCCAGCTGACTCAACGCATCGTGGTTCTTTGTTGTTTAAACCAGTCTTATTTACAGTTATTATTTCTTTTCCTTTTAATAATGAAAAATTATTTAGTCTAACCTGGTACCGAGCTTGACTCATTCAAAGATACTTATTTAGGTAATGCTTCTGGCCGTGTTGAGCTGGTATGGAGAGCCGGTAATGGACGTCTTCCTCCGACGATGCCGTGTGTGTGTGTGTGTGTGTGTAAAATAATCACAATAATTTTCTAGGTATATTAAAGGATGAGAATATAAATATGTTCCTAGCCCCCTGTGCAGTTAACTTCAGTAACGAGCTGCATTTTTTATTGTATTCTGGCTGTCATTAAAAGTTTTTTAAAATGCCCGCCGCCGGACCACCCACCCCGCCACCCCCCACCCCATCACCGGGCCACGACCCCCCCACTCCCCCAGGAAGAGACAACGGGGGGGCTAATGACCCAGGGCAAGAGGGTCACCCGCCCACTACTGACCTGTGCCCCTTTTCCCCGCAACTGCCCCGACACCAGGTGAACAAGGATCGGCAACGACCTTGCAGGCGGGACAACCATCGCCAGCAGTGGGGTGGGACTGAACAAGATTCAGTCCCTGGTAACGTTTTGGCGACGGCCATAGTTACCCCCTCAAGGGCAGGAGGCCCATCAGTGCGCTATGAGGTGTCCATACCCTCCGCCACGTCTAGGGCAAGAGGCCCTTCAGTGTGCCACGAGGTGTCAGTACCCTCCGCCACAGCTAGAGCAGGAGGCCCTTCAGTGCTCCACGAGGTTCCAGTATCCTCCGCCACGTCTAGGGCAAGAGGCCCTTTAGTGCACCACGAGGTGTCAGTGCCCTCTGCCACATCTAGGGCAAGAGGCCCTTCAGTGCACCACGAAGTTCCAGTATCCTCCGCCACGTCTAGGGCAAGAGGCCCTTCAGTGCACCACGAGAGGTCAATACCCTCCGCCACATCCAGGGCAGGAGGACCTTCAGTGCGCCATGAGGTTCCAGTACCCTCCGCCACTCCAAGGGCAGGAGGCCCTAGTAGACAGCGAAAAGTGGGTCCCAGGGTAAAGAAACCTGGAGCCACGGCTGTGACAGACCCAGGAGAGAGAGTCGCCTCTGTGCTTCCCTCCCTGTATGTAGGAGAGGACACGGTCTCTGTGCACACTCCACCTACCGCATTCCCCTGCGGGAACTGCTCGACACCACCCGGGAAAGTTGCCCCAGAGGTGTCACCAGAGTGGAGGCAAAGTCCGAGACCGGACCTGCCTCCCACTCCTGGGAGATCTCTGTCTTCCGCAGACACCAGCAGGAGATGAGGCCGCAGTCCAACCCTGGCAGACAATCGCAGCCCCAGGACCCCCAGGCGAGCCCAGCAGACTACAGGCAAGGGTAACCCCGACCCCCTCACCCAGCGGAGCCGCCGATGCCAGGCCCGCCTCCTCCAGCTGTTTGGCCCTAGCCCTGAGGGCCACCTCTCAGGTCGAGGCCCCCAGACAGGCGGGCCTCCCTGCACCCCACCGACGAGACCCTGAGAAAAGGGCCTTCCTTCAGGTCGAGGCCTCCAGACAGGAGGGCCTCCCTGCAACTCACCGACGGCCCGGACCTGGGCAGTGACTCCCCTGCGGGTAGTGTGTTGCCCGTTACAGGTAGAATCCCCCTGAGGTCCTCTCCCTCGGAAGTGACAGAGTGAATTAACCCAGGAAACACGGGTAAATCAGTGACGCCCCCTTAGACCTAAATAAACCCGAAGAAGAGGAACAGTGAACAGTGACAGAGTGACAGAGTGTGATCCATATAAAACCAGTGGCTAATGTTATTTAACCCAACAGACTCACATGTCCAACAGAGTGGAAATATTCAATAATAATAAGAAGAGTAATATTACCCACCCCGAATAAAGGAACTTCCCGTAATTGTGAATCACGATCAGGGTGCGCGGGAGAACCAAAAACCTGTGTAAAGTGTCGCCGCGACTAGTTAACTGAACTGAGTGTCGTGATCCGCACCCTGACTTCATTATAGTAATATTCCTCCCCCAGACTCTTAACCTTGTGTATTCCCCTTGTTATTGTGAGTATATATATTTTGGGCTTAAATGAAAGACGGTCATCTACACCCATATAACTAAAGACATTGGTATACCTGCATCATATCGTGTGTTAAGTACAACTGTACCTGTGCTTTCAAAGCCTAACTCTGTGTCCCTGTATCCTGTATCTCAAATATCACTCTGTATCATATTGTAACGGTTTTAGAATTAAGGCAATAGATGTGTTAAGGTATACTGCCTAGTTTTTATTTCCTGTTCCTTTGTTGGTGCTTTACTTCCGGTCCGGAAAGAGGACCCCGCTCAGTCACTAGTGTTTTAAGGACGAGAAGTCAACCTAAAAACACTCAGCATAACACTGGTGGCAAGTGGTGGTTCTGGATCCGAGAAAAAGCACGGAGGAATGAAAAAGGAAACTTTCACAATGGCATTCAAACCGCACATTCAATTGCCGAAATTCAACCCGGACCAATGTGACATTGATGTATAGTTAGATATGATTAAACCCCTCTTAGACATAGGGTTTGACTCGGACAAGGAGAAAATTGCTGTCACACTACCTAACCTGGGAAAAATAATGACCAATGTCGCACCAAAAGTAGTTCCGGAACTGACATGGGACCAGTTCACGCAAATTGTGAAACAGGCTTTTATGCCTTGCATGGGCAGAGTTGTCGCTCTCTCACAGCTCGACACCCTCACCTACGATGGTAACCTAGACGACACTTTCGTCCAGGCTCGGCGCCTCATCAGTGCCGCTTATCGCGAGACAGAAATGAATACTCGGGATACTCACACATTCAATGCTCTGCTGAGGATTCTCCCTAGCACAGTCAGGGAGCACTTCTCTATCTATGATTCCTCAGGGGACATGGATCAGGACCTGCAACTCGTCAGACGTCTCCTCGCCGCCCGTCCCACACCACAGCCCCTTCACGCAGTAACAAGATTTCCCACAAATCACAACCCTCCACCAAAACCTAAGCCGCTGCCTCACCAGCCGCCTACAGAGCCGCCTCCTACAGTGCCCAGGGCTTACCCACAAAAGAAGCGCCCAAACCCCAGGGAACAAGGCAACCTAATTACCATAAACCCTTGGGAATTCACGGCCTGCTGTCGCACCTGCCCCCTGCACGACATAAGGGAGCAACTCAAGGCAAGCAGGCGCAGGAATCTCCACCAGGGGCATAAAAAAGTCTCCTCGTTAGACGACAACGCCCAGGAAGACGACGCACCGCCACTGCTCTACCCAGGACTGGACGACGACGAACACGACGATCTCACCCATCCTCAGCAGATGGATTTTTAGGCCCGCCCCTGCACCTCCCCACGGTGGCGGGGGCCACCTCACACAACTACAGACCCCCAGTCTACAACAAATTTGGCTAAACGGGGTCAAGGCAAGAATACTGGTGGATACGGGAGCAGCCAGGTCATGCCTCTACTCCCATTTCTACTCCCGCCACACCTCAGCATTCGGCCCACTCCCCATTTCAGCCAACCTCGTAGATGCGGGGGATGGCCCCCTACCCATCTGTGGGGAAACCTGGGCCCTACAAATCAGCATTCACCAACGAGTCTCTACCAACCACCCATTCATCATATTTGATTCGACATGTAATCAATATGATGGATACCTTGGGCTGGACCTCCTTCAGAAACTCCAAGCGACCATCGATTGTCATCAGTGTCGCCTCCACTTCAGTCCAGCCCGCCCCAACCAAGCATCCATCAACAAGGAAAAAAAACAACAACGAAGGACAATGAAAAACAACACCCCCCCCCCACAACACTCACCGGCCCCAACTCACCTGTACATGTAACCCCACCCCAGCCTCACTCAATGCCTCACTTCATCCCCCTCCAACCCCATCTCCCATTCCACCCTTACTACCCCCCTCTCCCTCTTTCCCTGCCACTATTGGTTCCACCATTACCATTCCACCTCACCAAGAAGCTTGGGTGACACTCACCAGACCCTCAGGCACATCAGTCCTTTTCTCACCATCCATACCCACCGGACCCCTATCATCCTGCCTAGTTTTCCCCACTTTCCTTCCCCCCCACGCCCACCAAATCTGTATTGCAAACCTCACCACAACACCTTTAACTCTGCCACGAGGACTTATAACTGGCGATACAGAAGAAGCAGAACCATGCTCAGCACCACCCCCCAATCACCCCACCGTCCCCAACCTACCATCACATCTATCCCCTTCCCAATCAAACAGCCTCCATCAACTATCCTGGACTTTCAGGACCTATTCTCCGCTGGCCCGACCGATCTTGGCCACACCACCTATCTCAGCCACGAGATTCATACTACAGGACCTCCCATTCGCCAACCATCACGCCGAAAGAACCCCAAACAACAGGCAGAAGAAGACCGGGAGGTCCAGGATATGCTCGATGCCGGTGTCATCTCAAACTCCACTAGCCCATGGTCCTCACCTGTGGTACTTGTGCGAAAAAAGGACGGAACCATGCGTTCCTGCGTCGATTACTGCAGAGTGAACGATGTTACAATCAAAGACGCCACACCACTACCCAGGATCGGCAACTCTCTAGACTCCCTCCACAGATCGACATGGTTCTCTACCCTAGACCTGCAATCAGGCTATTGGCAAGTCCCAGTCCACCCCGTTGACAAACACAAAACCGCCTTCTCAACATCAAACGGGAAGCACTATGAATTTAACGTCCTTCCCTTCGGACTCTGCAATGCCCCTGGCACATTCTCCCGCCTCATGGAATCTGTTCTGAGCGGACTCACCTGGGAAACCTGTTTGGCTGACCTAGACGATGTCATTGTCTTCAGCCACACCTGGGCCGATCACCTCCACCGCCTCAAACAGGTATTCCAGCGTATACGCCAGGCCAGGCTCAAACTAAAACTCACAAAATGTGTTTTAGCAGAACGATGAGTCTCCTTCCTTGGACACCTGATCAATGCAGAGGGCATCTCTCCCGACCCCGACAAGCTACGTGCAATCGCCGACATCCCCCTTACCCCGTGATGTGCACGAAACCAGAGCCTTCCTAGGTTTAACCTCCTATTACCGGCGTTTTGTGAAAGGTTTTGCAGACATCGCAAAATCCTTGCACGACCTCTCCAAGAAAGGAGAACCTTTCGTCTGGGCAGAACCCAGAAAGAATGCATTCACCACCCTCAAATCCAAACTGACCTCCGCCCCAGTCGTCACCTTCCCAGACTACAACCTGCCTTTCCGTCTATATACCGACGTCTCACTCCTTGCCATAGGGGCGGTCCTTGCCCAAGTCCAAGACGGCCACGAACATATCATCGCCTGTCCCAGCCGCACCTTAAACCCTGCAGAGAGAAATTACGCGGCCACCAAACGTGAATGCCTGGGAATTATCTGGTCGCTCGATTACTTCCGCTCGTACATCTCAGGCACCCATGTGATTATCATTACCGATTACCAATCCCTACAGTGATTGCGCCAATCCAACACCACCAACGCCCAACTCATATGATGGTGAGAAGCTCTCAAGGAATATGACTTTGAGATATCATACCGTCCAGGCAAGCTCCACACAAACGCTGATGCCCTGTCCCAATTACCCATCAATACCATCTCAGCAGAACCGGACCTTATCCAAATGAGGCACGATAAGCAACACCCTACCTGGATCCCGCCAAACACTTTCATCAAACAGCACCTGCACGGGGAACACCTGTTTGACCCCAACGGCCACATTGTCCTAAGCCCCACCACCGCCCATGACACCATGCTGCACCTTCACACCAACAATGGCATTCACCTGGGCACTAAGAAACTCGTCCAAGTTTTCAGTGACATGTATTGGACACCAAACCCCTCCACCATCGCCAAGAATATTATACAATCCTGCCGCGCTTGTGCTTTAGGGAAAGACATCACCTGCACACCAGGCCGCTCAGGAAAAATAACAGCAACGAAACCCTGCCAACTACTTTCCCTCAACGTCGTCGGCCCCCTCACGCCCAAAACAGGATATAAATACATAATCACCTTCGTGGATGTCTATTCCAAATTCATCATCGCATGCCCAGCAAAAGATCATAGTGCAGTATCCGTCGCAGATGCTTTAACTCACCATGTATTCCCATATTTTGGCATTCCCCAGGCCTTGCACTAGGACAATGCACCAGAATTCACAGGAAAAGTCTGGCAAGAGTTAGCAAAAATATTCGGGTTCCACATCTCCCACTCATCCCCCTACTGGCCCCAAGGCAACAGCATCTGTGAAAGAAGTCATCGCTCCCTCCTCAATCAGGTCCGCACTCGCATCATGCAAACAGGGAATGAAGATTGGCCTGCCCATGTCAAGATAGTACAATGGGGCCTAAACACATACCCACGAGAAGACAGCATAACACCACACGAGCGAGTCTTTGGGGAAACCCCGCTTCTCCTACCCCTCCGCCACCACCTCCAGCCACCCACCCCGCCCTCCACTATGGACCCTCTCCACCACCTCAAACGCTGCCTCCACCGCCTACAAACACAACAGGACCTTACGCCCGACACCAACCACACCAACCCTTACAAATCTGGCCAATCCTTTGTTGTGGCAGAACTCCCTACCCCAAATAAGATCTCACCCCGATTCATCGGCCCCTTTACCATAACCCGAGTCCCCAACCCCTATCAAGTAATCATAAATCAGCAAGGCCAACAACGCACGTATCGCAATCGCCACATGCGACCCTTCCACCCACCCAACAACGACCACCCCCACACCCGTGCGCCCCGCACCCCTTCCCGCACACCTGGCCACACAGACATTTCCGAGAATTACCCCCCACACTCCTACTCCTACTACTTCTCACCCCCACCCAGCACCTCACCTACAACCACACCACCCCCCATAACACCTGATCCCGACTCACCACACCCACCGCCCCCATCACCACCTCCGCCCAGCACCATCACCCACTCACCGCCTCCCACAACCCTCTCTACCACCCATCCCCCTACCACCTCCCACACCACGTCGCCCCCACCACCTACCTCACCACCGCCGCCTCAAGCCGCCACCTCCTCACACCTCACTTCTCAACCCCCTGCCACCTGCACCCGCACTGCTCCCCTACCTACCCCATCAAACACTCTCCCCCTCCCCCGCGACCATGCCCATTATACACACCACACCGCACTGCCACCCGCCTCACCTCTCAAGAGCCGCACGTCCTCACCACCACCACATGCACAACCACCCTCACCACCCACATCCACACTCACCACCACCACTACCAGATCTGGTCGCCTCTCACGCCCACTATCCAGATACACTCCAACACCACCCCCCAGTGCACGCCCAGCCCGCCATCCACCACCACAAACCCCCCCTCCCCCAAACACCTCCCCCATCACCCTCCTTCTCCACTAAGCACGATGGAATCCTCCCAAATCCCAATTCCCTGAAGTGAAATGCTCCTTCCACAGACCCATTCCCCATAAAAGCACCTACCCCCCATCACTCTCCAGCATACAGGTACTGTCTTCTCACCAGGCAACAACCACCACGATGAGGGTCACCCGAATCCACTGGATACCTTGCGACCAGCCACCCATCAAGATCCGACGGACACCCCAGCTTCGCCTCCTACGCAAGAGAAACCACCCATCCTCCATCCGTCTCTCTTTCAACCCCCACCAGGAGCCAAACACCATATCCCACCACTGGGCAAACCTCCTACAACACCTCACCCCGGCCCACAAGATGTCCACCTCCACCACCTACCACCTGCAGTCACGAGTTTGTGACTTTTTCAACGATGACGGTGGTAAAATGCCTGCCACCGGACCACCCACCCTGCCACCCCCCACCCTACCACCGGGCCACAACCACCCCAGGAAGAGACAACGGGGGGGCCAATGACCCAGGGCAAGAGGGTCACCCGCCCACTACTGACCTGTGCCCCTTTTCCCCGCAACTGCCCCGACACCAGGTGAACAAAGATCGGCAACTACCTTGCAGGCGGGACAACCATCGCCAGCAGTGGGGTGGGACTGAACAAGATTCAGTCCCTAGTAACGTTTTGGTGACGGCCATAGTTACCCCCTCAAGGGCAGGAGGCCCTTCAGTGCGCCACAAGGTTCCAGTATCCTCCGCCACGTCTAGGGCAAGAGGCCCTTTAGTGCGCCACGAGGTGTCAGTGCCCTCCGCCACATCTAGGGCAAGAGGCCCTTCAGTGCGCCATGAGGTTCCAGTATCCTCCGCCACGTCTAGGGCAAGAGGCCCTTTAGTGCGCCACGAGGGGTCAATACCCTCCGCCACATCCAGGGCAGGAGGACCTTCAGTGCGCCACGAGGTTCCAGTACCCTCCGCCACTCCAAGGGCAGGAGGCCCTAGTAGACGGCGAAAAGTGGGTCCCAGGGTAAAGAGACCTGGAGCCACGGCTGTGACAGACCCAGGAGAGAGTGGCACCTCTGTGCTTCCCTCCCTGTATGTAGGAGAGGACACGGTCTCCATGCACACTCCACCTACCGCGTTCCCCTGCGGGAACTGCTCAACATCACCCGGGAAAGTTGCCCCAGAGGTGGCACCAGAGTGGAGGCAAAGTCCGAGACCAGACCTGCCTCCCACTCCTGGGAGATCTCTGTCTTCCACAGGCACCAGCAGGAGACGAGGCCACAGTCCAACCCTGACGGCGCGTCCCCTGGCAGACAATTGCAGGCCCAGGACCCCCAGGCGAGCCCAGCAGACTACAGGCGAGGGTAACCCCGACCCCCTCACCCCGCGGAGCCGCTGACACCAGGCCCGCCTCCTCCAGCTGTTTGGCCCTAGCCCCGAGAGCCACCTCTCAGGTTGAGGCCCCCAGACAGGCGGGCCTCCCTGCACCCCACCAATGAGACCCTGAGGTAAGGGTCTCCCTTCAGGTCGAGGCCCCCAAACAGAAGGGCCTCCCTGAGACTCACCGACGGCCCGGACCCGGGCAGTGACTCCCCTGCGGGTAGTGTGTTGCCCGTTACAGGTAGAGTCCCCCTGAGGTTCTCTCCCTCGAACAGTGACAGAGTGAATTAACCCAGGAAACACGGGTAAATCAGTGACGTCCCCTTAGACCTAAATAAACCCGAAGAAGAGGAACAGTGAACAGTGACAGAGTGTGATCGATATAAAACCAGTGGCTAATGTTATTTAACCCAACAGACTCACATGTCCGATAGAGTGGAAATATTCAATAATAATAAGTAAAGTAATATTACCCGCCCCGAGTAGGAACTTCCCATAATTGTGAATGACGATCAGGGTGCGCGGGAGAACCAAAAACCTGTATAAAGTGTCGCCGCGACTAGTTAACTGAACCAAGTGTCGTGATCCGCACCCTGACTTCATCATAGTAATATTCCTCCCCCAGACTCTTAACCTTGTGTATTCCCCTTGTTATTGTATATATATTTTGGGTTTAAATGAAAGACGGTCATCTACACCTATATAACTAAAGACATTGGTATACCTGCATCATATCGTGTGTTAAGTACAATTGTACCTGTGCTATCAAAGCCTAACTCTGTGTCCCTGTATCCTGTATCTCAAATATCACTCTGTATCATATTGTAACGGTTTTAGAATTAAGGCAATAGATGTGTTAAGGTATACTGCCTAGTTTTTATGTCCTGTTCCTTTGTTGGTGCTTTATTTCCGGTCCGGAAAGAGGACCCCGCTCAGTCGCTAGTGTTTTTAGGACGAGAAGTCAACCTAAAAACACTCAGCATAACATTTTTCTTCATCTTAGGAAGTACCTACGTGTAGCTAGGAGTCTTAAGAGTTCATTTAGATCAATGGTTCCCAAAGTGGGAGGTGGAAAGATCCAGAGTGACGGTGAGGTACCATGGGACCGTGAAGAAAAAGGGGACTGTAAGGGGGCGGCAGGGTGGCATCAGAACCAAGTAAGCATTTTTTATTTTATATACAATCTGTATGACAAAATCTTCCTCACAAACACTTAAGTGACATGTATGCTTTACAAAAAAAAAAAAAAAAGAAGAAGAAGAAGAATACACGAAAGCATGGTTTTATTTTGTGGTTCGACGTCGGAGTTAAAAGTTCGAACGTTTTCTTCATATCTTGGTAACGTGGTTTGGACACGATGGGCACCACAAGCCAGAGGCCACCCAGTCAGACAGCAGACACCGTGGGGAGTTCATTCTGCAAGGGCTGGTAAAGTACGTATGAACACAGTTCTAACTACATGTCTATTGCCAGACGCCTTAATCCCGTAAAGAGTGGCCACAATCAAATTGCCTCCATGTCGCCCTGTCCCCCTCCATTTCACTGCCCTGCACAGAGCTCGCACCCCCCTCTCTCATATACCTCTCCACTCCATCCCTCCATCTCGTCCTTGGCCTCCACCTCCATCTCGCCCCTCACCCCACTCATATACACTCTCCTCGTCAGTCTCTCACTCTCCATCCTCTCCACATGGCCAAATCACTTCAGTGTTTTTCTCCTAACACTTCCTATCACATCTACATCCACACCACAATGCTCCTTCACTTCCTCATTTGTCAGTCTGTCTCTCCATGTGATCCTCTCAAATAACTCATTTCCACTGCTCTCACTCTTGACTTCTGTCCCTCCAACAAGGTCCAGCTTCACTTCCATACGTTAGAGTTGGTATCACAATACTGTCATGTAGTAACTTTTTCAATTCGATGCTCACTTCCCTGTTTCTTATCACTTCTTTCAGGGAACCAGCAACTTTTTTTCCTTGCTGTACCCTTTCATGCACTTCACCCTCCAAACTTCCATCCTTACTCATCACATTACCCAAGTACTTAAAAGCACTCACATTTTCCATTTCTTCCTCATCCAACCTCACTGTACATTCACTAACTGCACTTCTCTCGAAGTCCATAACTTTACTCTTCCCCATATTCACCTTTAGTTTCTGTTTCTTACATACTCTCCCAAACTCAACCATCAAGCCTTGCAGCTCCCCTTCGTCTTCACTTAACAACACAGTATCATCTGCAAACAACAGTACAGGGAATTTCCAAACACTGCCCTCTCTCATGAGGGCCGCTCCAGCATCCACTGCCCTACCTTGTATCTCTTTTATTACCCTTTCCATATTATACAGATTGAACAACCATGGAGACATGACACATCCCTGTTTCAATCCAACCTTCAAATAGAAAAATTCACTTAGTTCACTATCCACACGCACTGCAACCTTAGTACCCTCGTATATACGCTTCACGGCATTCAACAATTTCCCATATGCTCCATATGTTAGTTATTATCACTGTAGGGATCTTAATTATAAACTAACATACAGCGAAACAACTCACCATTATAATATACGGTATGTGAGTATGGCGTTTTGATCAGCACTCAGTATAAATATGCTAGGCCTAATAAATATGCTGAGTACTAAGCTGTGGTGTTGACAATAATAAATGCAGAATATTCTTGGATGATTCCTGGAGAATGCTTAAGGCACGTGTGTATTAGCTGGTCGCAAGGAGAGAACTGAACAGCTTCGAGCAGCTTCGTGCACGAAGTAAATGAAATGAAACAACATTACTGAATAATTATAACTAAATACATTGTTCTCTCCTTGACCAGATTTATTTCTAGCGGTAAATAATATCTTACCCAATTTATGCAGTACATGAAATTATTTACAAAAATGTGCTGTCGTGGGCGGGAATATTTAAACCCGAAATCCATGACACCATACATGCTTAATACTTTCCACAATCCTTGTCTATCCACCGTGTCATATGCTTTCTCCAAATCCATGAAGGCCGCATACAACTTCTTTCCCTTTGTAATGCTAGGTGAAATTAGGCTCGACTTCTCGTTCCTATATCACCTAACGTGGAGCGGGGTTCTCTTTCGAGACCGGAGCTAGTGCAATAAAGAGAGGCAGGACACAAAAACTCTGGGCAACAACCTTTACACGTATATTACCACAGTCAGACACAGGACAAATCAGCAGATATTACAGCACAATATATAGCAATATAAAACCTTATCTAGGATATGTGTATCTCGCAGGATACTTGCTTCTCTGATACTAATGACAACACAAACAACCCTAGTGTATCAGGAGTGCAGTAAATATAGGCGCGCGCGGGGGCGCGCGGCGCGGGAGTGGGTTGAGTCTCACCATGAGATAGGGGAGGTGCGGGGAGTGACTTGTGACGGCTAGGAGAAAGTTATGGTAATACTGGAGAGCGGCAGATATTAGCCGTGAAGGTTATATGGTTTCCACTAGCCAAAATACTTTGGTAGTTGATTTTATCCTTGATTTACACTTACTTGAGATATGGGAGTGAAAGCGGGTGGTAAACAAGATTTATTGGTAGCGTGGGGGAAGGAGAGAATACCATTAATACTTCCTTTCACAATATTCCTTCACAGTAATGGGGGTATGTCTTTATAGGCACAGGCTCATTAATTGTATAACAGAGATGTCACTCACACGTATAGTCAATCAGATCTTGTTTCACACTCTCGTCCTTTAACTTCTCACTGTGATCTGATTTACGCCGATGTTCACTATATGAAATCACTGCACAATACTTACATTAGGGGAAATCACACTTAACCTAAATCACTCGTGCTACAATATCACACGTATTCATCAGGGGGATAGGCAGGAACATGTCGTCGGCGATCCTGCTGAGCTAGGGGCACCGCCAATGCGAGGCGTGCTGAGAGGGCACGGGATGACTCGTAAGGGCGTCCTCTCGTGTCCTGGACTCCCCGTGGCTTCCGGACTTGGCTCCGGCGTGTGGCCCTCGGGACTGGGGCCGAATAGCTCCAGGAACCTCTGTGATAGGTCCCGGGGTCGTGGGGGCGTAGAGAGATCACGTCCGGGTGTCCTGGGGAGAACCGAGATAGACTGTGGGCTGCGGTCTCCAGCGTCTAGGGGCGCCGACAGGGGAGGGCTGCGGCAGCGACTTCCACTGGGGTCCGTCAGGTGCATCTGCTCTAGAGCCAGGCGTAGGGAACAGAGGCCAGGGGAGGCTGGGAGGCCTGTCTGGGTCACTCTGAAACGGGAAGCCTGGGCTCCAGTCTCCTGCCATGGGGACGTCTCTCTACTCACCTCACTGTGCACGCCCTCGGAGCGACCGTAGATCGTCTCACGAGGGAGGGAGCGACAATAGGTCGTCTCTACCACGACACTCTCGGAGTGACCATAGATCGTCTCACGAGGATGGGAGCGACCATAGATCGTCTCTACCGGAGCACCTTGGGAGCGACCATAGATCGTCTCTACCGGAACACCTTGGGAGCGACCATAGATCGTCTCTACCGGAACACCTTAGGAGCGACCATAGATCGTCTCTACCAGAGGGGCGCCGTCTGGAGTATGTTTTCTAACTCTATCCCTAGCTGGCTCAGCAATTCCACTCCGCGAAGGTAGTGTCCTTCTCCTACGGTGGCGGCGGTGTGGTGGCTGCATGTCACAGGGGCGCACGGCCCGGGCTGACATGTGTTGCCGTTGCCTGGATTGGTGGTGGCTGGTGGCGGCCACCCCGTGGGGTCCGTGTGGGGGTGTCGGCGTATCTGTTGGCACACTACGCTGTTCTTGGCTTGCCCTGTCGTCGGGGGTACTATGGTATTCTTTGGGGGCACTGTTTTTCAAGCCACGCATTTTACCCTTGTCTAGGAACTTTTCCACTAAAGAGCTAAGAATGAATATCTGATCTACACACACTCTTCCCAAAACCTCTCTGATCTTCTCCAACTAATTTCTCTGTTATTTCCCTAACTCTGTCAATAAGTGTCCTGCCATACACATTTCTTATTACACTATGAAGATAAGTACCCCTATGATTACCACGTACTTCTTTTTCTTTTTTCCTTTGTACAAGGGAATAATTATACCTGACTTCCAATCCTCCGGGACTCTACCTTCCTCCCAGGCCGATTTGCACATCTTCCACATCCATTCTACTACTATCTCTCCCCCATGCTTCAGCATTTCACCACACACTCCATCACTTCCTGGGGCTTTCCCCATTGTAACTTTCTTCATTGCTCCCACAACTTCCATCCTACTGATTTCTTCCTCTCTTCTCACATCCCTGTGTTTCCCAGCCATTCCCCAGCCACTTACACTTGCATTACTTTCATTCTCTATGTTTAACAATATCCTAAAGTGTTTCCTCCATCTGCTCACTTTTTTCTCCCTTCTCCACTAGTAATCTACCACTTTTATCCTTCATTGCCTAACTAACTCCTTTGGCACCCTGTCTAACTCTCTTTACCTCTTCCCAGGACATTTTCTTATGTTCCCTTCACTTTACTCTTAAATTCCTTCCAAATTCCTCATCCACTTTCTTCTTACTCTCTCTTACCAATCTTTTCACCTCTCTCTTCCTCTCTATATATAACTTTCTCATCCGTCTCTCAACTTCTTCCACGCCCCTGTTTCTCATCCACTTCCTATATGCTTTCTTCTTTTGCGCTACAGCCTCTCTCACCTCATCATTCCACCTTGCTGTTCCCTGCATCCCCTTTCGTCTTCTCTTCACCCCACACACCACCTCACATGTCATATTAATGTATGAAATCTTGCCATGTAACTCTAATAATCTCTTGGAATTGGTAGAATATAAAACTGCTTTAGGCAGAATATACAGCATTATTCACCATGGCACGTAGGCCACAAAGAACACTACAAATAACTTTGCAAAGCAGAGAACACGGAGATATCCACTGTTGCAGTAGTTTATTCATTTTTCAGTGCAATAAATATACGTAGTTTGGTTTTCAATTTCCTCTGATGAATTCTGATTTTAATATACTATTTAAAATGCGTGACTTAAAGAACAGTGCCCTCGAAATATACCATAGTGCCCCCGACAACGGGGCAAGTAAAATACAGCCCAGTATGCCCGGGAATGTACCGACATCCCCACACGGTCCCCACGGGGTAGCCGCCACCAGTCAGAACCACTCCCGGCAACAGCGACATATGTCAGCCAGGGCCGTGCACCCCTATGTCACGCAGCCACCCCGCCGTCGCCGCCGTAGGAGAAAGACACTACCTTCACGGAGTGGGATTGTTGAGCCAGCTAGGGATGGAGTTGTCATAGGCACTCCAGACAGCGCCCCTCCTCGTGAGACGGCCTATTGTTGCTCCGACAGTGCTCAGATAGAGACGGCCTATTGTCGCTCCCGCCCTCGTGAGACAGCCTATTGTCGCTCCGAAAGTGTTCCGGTAGAGACGGCCTATTGTCGCTCCGGAAGTGCTCCGGTAGAGACGGCCTATTGTCACTCCCACCCTCGTGAGACGACCTGTTGTCGCTCCAAAAGTGCTCTGGTAGAGATGGCCTATTGTCGCTCTGGAAGTGCTCCGGTAGAGACGGCCTATTGTCACTCCCACCCTCGTGAGACGACCTATTGTCGCTCCGAAAGAGCTCTGGTAGAGACGGCCTATTGTCGCTCCCACCCTCGTGAGACGACCTATTGTCGCTCTGAAAGTGCTCAGGTAGAGACGGCCTATTGTCGTTCCTCTCCTCGTGAGATGACCTATTGTTGCTCCGAAAGTGTCCTGGTAGAGACGGCCTATTGTCGCTCCCTCCCTCGTGAGACGATCTATTGTCGCTCCGAGGGTACACAGAAAGAGGTAAGGAGAGAGACGTCACTATGGCAGGAGACTAGATCCCAGGCCTCCCATCCCAGAGTGACCCAGACAGGCCTCACAGCCTCCCCTGGCCTCTGCTCCCTACGTCTGGCTCTAGAGCAGATGCACCTGACGGGCCCCAGTTGAAGTCGATGCCACAGCCCTCCTCTGTCGGCGCCCCTAGACGCTGGAGACCGCAGTCCGCAGTCTCTCTCGATTCTCCCCAGGACACCCAGGCGCGATCTCCCTACGCCCCCTCGACGCCATAAGGCTCTCACTACAGGCCGAGACTTACAACAGAGGTTCCTGGAGCTATTCGGCCCCAGTCCCGAGGACCACACTCCTGAGCCCAGCCCGGAAGTCACTGGTAGCCCAGGACGCGAGAGGACGCCCTTACGAGTTGTCCTGTGCCCTCTTGACACGCCTCACATTGGCGGTGCCCCTAGCCCGGCAGGATCGCCGACGGCATGTTCCCGCCTAACCCCATGATGAATACATGTGATGCTGCAGTACGAGTGGTTTTGGTTAAGTGTGATTTCCCCTAGTATAGTATTGTGCAGTAACTTAATATAGTGAATATCGGGGCGAGTAAGATCCTAGTGAGAAACTAAAGGACGAGTGTGCGGAACAGGATCTGATGAACTATCTTTATGAGTGATGTCCCTTACATACAATTAGTAAGCCTGTGTCGCCTGGAGATTCCTCTGTAGTGACATACCCCTAATACTGTGAGCTCTAAAGGAATCTTATGAAGGAGAGTATTAATGGTATTCCCTCCCCCCCCCCCACGCTGCCCATAAATCTTGTATATCACTCTCTCTCATCCCAATATCCCGAGTAAGTGTGAATCAATCCAATCTTTACACCACTTTTAAGTTTTAGTGGAGCATTTGTGGCATTGAGCAAGTACAGGTAGCATAAACTGTCCTCTAAGACTGTACACCACGCTGACTCATAAGTCAAGCCATTCACACAACACGTCTCAGGTAGGGTTAGTACATCCACTCCTTCTTTCGCACCGGCAACACAAACAGAGACTTTGGTGAACTCATGCGGTAACAAAATTGTGCACGTATTCGTTACTGTACGTTTCGTCTCTGCGGGTTGGAGAAGATCATTCAGACTGTGTGAGGTAGGTAACTGAGACATGTTTGAGTCAGCGATAGTGTTGTCGGGAGAGGATGTAAGAGCCATGTTCGAGGGCTGAGATGATGTATCAGGGGACATTGAGGAATTTATGTCCTTGCTCACAGTCAGTAAAGGAATGATCTCTGTGTTCTCAGATGATGATAGTGGTGGTTTGGGCTGGGTTGGACTTTTTGGTAGTGATAGGGACAGAGGTAATTGAAGGACTGATTTGATCGTAAGAACAGGACGGGGACATTCCATAGTGTAAACCGGGAATCCAGAAATGTCTATACTACCACAAGCAGGTAATAATGCAATGGAATGTTGTGCCATGGTGGAGAAACCAATAAGGGCATCTGCGGGATACTGCAAGTCATTAGTGACATGAAATTCAATGGGGATAGGGGGCAAAGCTCTGTGGAGTTTGACTTCAAGGATGACTCTTCCCTTAACCTTAAACTCTGAGCCGTTGACACCACATAGGCGAATGTCTGGTGGTTCTAGGAAACTGACGTGGCTGTGATGGCGATGAATAATTTGTAAGGAATTTTCGGAGATGAGATTCACTATAGATCCTGTGTCCAAGAAGAATGACGTTGGTATGTCATGACTGCTTCCGAGAATGACTAAACCCAAGGATGTTATGGGACCTACATGGCGAATGGGGAGTTGGGTTTCTGGTTCTACATGATATTGGTCCGATACGGGCGCGGCGCTTCCCCCGACTGTGGGCGGTTGAGGTAACGACATTCCTCAGTGGTGTGAGTCGTGCTTGATTTGTGGTATTTGCAGTGTGGACGACGTGAGCGGGAAGGCGTACGCTGTCTGGTTTGGGAGTGAGGACGTCTGTATGTACGGTCGCAACTGGATGCTCGATGTCCAGGATGACCACAGTACCAGCAAAGAATCGAAGATTGTCTGTTTCGTCGGGCGCTAGATGGATCACGACCTGCGGTAGGACAGTGATGTGTGGCAGGTCTGCCGCGTGTGGTGGGACGGGAGCAAGATTGGTCTGGGGTAGTGGAGGTGTGACAGACTGAGGAGGCCAAGGGTTGGGTGGTGCCCTGACGCGTGTAGTTCGAACCTGTTCTTTCATGAATGGCTTTAGTGACCTGAATAATTTTATCTCCTGGATTGAAACCGATTTCCAAGGCTAGCTCTCGCTGTTTAGGAGTAAACCAGTGAAGGAATCTGAGGTAACCAATTAAGTCAGCAAGTTGGTGAGTGAAAGCATTGGAACGCCATTCTCGTCTTCTAACCATTTCGTGCCGACCAGTAATTGGAGCATCTCGCTACTAGTTGCTTTCATGGCGGCAGCAGCTTCGCGGAGCTTGGCATATTGCGCTGGGACGCGCAAGTCCTCATCTAGTTGGTTTAGGAGATTAATGAATCCCATGAGAGACGCGGTATTTGAATGCTGGCAACAAAGACTGATGAGTTCCGTACGAAAATCAGCAAAGGTACGAATGCTATAGAAATGTCCTGCACGGATCGCGGATCCGATGTCTGATTTACTGTGATGCAAGCGACCGAGGAGGTAAGCTACTTTGAGCGATTCCTCGGTAATTTGTCTATTATTTATTTCTATTTCGACTTCTCTGAGGAAATCATAGACAGACCAAGTTGGGTCCTGGCCGGTAAATTTGGGACGATTGGCATCGTCGAGATAGATAGACTGTGGAGGGTTGGCCATGGCTGGAAGTGTAGAAAGGGCGGCAGGAGAGGTGTGGGAGAGAGAGAAGGTAGTGGCAGTTAAGGGCGAGCAAGACGGGGTATGAAGGGAGGCAGGAGAAGGAACGACAGGGGAAGGAGTAGAGGAAGAAGAAGGGAGTGTAGAGGCAGGAGTAGAGGAGGAGGCATCTGGATTTACGAGGGTAGGACGGGTAGTAAGGGAGTCTGCGGGAAGTGAAACGGGAGTCTCAGGTACAGGGCGGTGGTACTCTTTGCCACTTCGTAAATGAGTGATTGTGGTAGAGTCGGCAGACGGGGTATGAGCAGGTGATGTTTCCGGGTCGAGAGGGCTGGTGGTAAGCGGTTGACGTGGAAAGTATGACATTTAATGCGGCAATGGAAGATGAAAGGATGAAGATGGATACGTAGGTGGAAATGTATAAATAACAATGAGAGAATGGAATACACTAGGTGTGAAAATATGAATGAAGGTGCGGGGATGAATGGTTTAAATAAAATGCGAAGGATGAGATGGAGTATAAATAACGTAGGTGAAGATGAAAACGGGGTAATGGAAATGAGATGGAATATTTACAATAACCAATCTGTAGAGAAAATCGAGGATAATCTCTAGAGAAAGGAAAGATATACTATAGTTACACAGTAGAAACGGGAGTGTCGAGATGTATGACGTGCAGGGTGGCTGGGCGTAGCTGGGCTGGGGCGGGGCGGGGCGACGGGGCGGGGCGGGGCTGGGCGACGGGGCGGGGTGACGGGGCGGGGCGAGGGTGGAGAGACAGCTGGGCGGAGAGGAGAAGAGACGCCGCGATGAATCACGGCAGGGAGTGGCGGTCTTAGGAGGCCCCGTAATGCAGACCAGATGCGGGCGACGGCGGAGGCCGGTGGTGGGTGGTGAGGCAGATGTCGGCACAAGGCAGGTGTAGAGCTGGTGAGTTGCAAATGCAGAGAATGATGGTGGGGAGGCAGCGGGCAGACAGTGATAAGTGGCACCGTGGGGGCAGGAGCTATGATGAGTCCGGAACAGGTGCTGGGAACAGGTGCAACAGGTGCGTAAGTTGGCGACGGCGACACGTGCAGTCAGGAACAAGGCGTATGGGTGCAGTTGTTGGAGAGGTGAGCACTGGTGAGAAAAATGGTACACTCGAAAAGCACAGCCAAGGTATAGAGGCACGGAGGAGGGGCGAGGCTGGCATATGCGAGGCGTCGTGTATCTTGTTGTATCACTAAAAATCCAAGGAGGCGGTCAGAATGTGATGGTTCGAAACACCGCTGCTACCAAATGTAACTTGCAATACTTTGGTGATAGAAACTCCGTGTACAAACAGCTAGATAAGAGTTTATTACAAGCTCACAGTAAAATAGTCTACCCTTCTCGGCTGCCCGATATCAACTGATGCAATAACGCCGTCTTCAGGCGTGGGAAAGCATGCTGACCTAGCAAATTTAGTGGGGGCATGTATGCATTGGGGGGGGGACATATATATATCGGGGGTAGACATATTGTGGAGGGGGTACATGGGGCTTGTTGGGGGGTGGCTTTTGAGTGGGGATTCCGCTCACTGCTCCTATCTGTTGGGGCGCGGAGCGGGTGGCGAGGCACCTCACCAACTGGATATCTTTGTCAATATCCCCAGTCGGGTCGTAAATGGTAAAATGTTCCCTGACCACACTGCGGAGTATTCGTGGGAGGGTATTAAACATATGTTGGTCCTGGGTTTGTTGGTCGGCCTCTGGGTAGGCAGTGGTGACAAGACGTTGCGTTTGACTGAGGGTGTCGTCCAAGTTCCCGTCGAAAGTTAGTGCGTCTAACAGGGAGAAGGTAACGACTTTCCCTAGCGAGGGCATGATGGCTTGGGTCACAATTTCCTGAAATTGGACCCATTTCAGCTCCGGGACTATTTTTGTGGCTATGCTCGAGACAATTTTGCCAAGGTGGGGGAGTGTGACTGCTATCTTTTTGCAGTCGTTCTCAAAGCTTATGTCCAGAATGGCTTTGATCATAGACATATATGTGTGTACATCATAGAGTTCGGCATCGAACTTTGGGAGTTGAACGTGTGGTTTGACTGCCATGGTTGCGGAATTTCCGTTCCTTGCCGTTCAACGACCGGGTCAAGAACTACTGCTAGCCACCAGTGTTATGCAGCGAATTCTGTGTCCCAGCTTCTCGTGTCCAGTTACGGTGCAACTCTGGGTCCTTAATTTCTGACCAGGTCAGCTCTAGCAAGGAAGGGAAAACACAAACACCACGAGTAGACAAATACACTAGTATATTAATACAGAACAACTTCACACACACTGTTCTATGATCAGAGTTGAAGTTACACAATGCTTTACACTGATATTGATCTCAATCATTTGTCCATCTAGTTCAGCATCTTTGTCTCACATCTGGGCTATTTCTCTTACCATATCACAAACATTATATCACCAATATAGGTAGTACATTAACACAAACAGATGGACATATAACACAACCCAGTATACCCACAGGGACAGTTTTCAAGCCTAGGTGCTCGTGGGACATAGATGGGTCCTAGCTAATACATCATCTCCACGTGATGTATACGGAAGTCCATAGCTAACTTAGCTTCTATACACGTGTCACACAGGCCAGGCATATACCATAGGTCACACTGGGGGCGTGGAGGGGAGAGGGGCTTAATGAGGATAGGGAGGGTTACTCTTTGGGTAGTCGGATCAGGGGTAGGGAAGAGAAGGGGGGGGGGATATAGCCTGAGATCTTGCTGTGTTATGTGAATGGTGTGGGCTTGTCTGTCACTGTCTGAGAGAGGAGAGGGGTCTCGACCCGGGTCTGGGGCTATACACTCCGCGCATGATTCACAGGGGCTCGATTCATCAGGTCCACAACACTGGGGAGGTATATGATCACGAGACCTGTCACTCACGGTTCTGACGGAGAGGAGACCATAGCCCCTGGGGGAGAGGGCCTATGAAGGAAGCTCCAAGTGGCGGCCGGGCATGGGAGGCGGGCCATCCGGGGAGCTGTACAGGACAGTGGGGCCCGTGGAGTTGCCACTAGTCAGGGAGTAATGGGGCGGCATCTGGGGCGGCTTTCTCAGCGCGTCGGCCCTGCAGGAAGCAGAGCTCTCGGGACTGGGCCCGAAGAGGGCCGGAAGTCGGGCAGTGTGCCATCGGCCCTTGGTTGTCCTCGGGGTCCAGGGAAGGGCCTGGTGGAGTCCTGGCCCAAGAGTCGACAGGGAGGATGCTGCTGCTGAGGTAGGGCAGCCTGTACCCCGTTCCAGGGTGGCTGTCAGGAGAGAACTGCGGTCTCCTGTGTCAGGGGAGGCCCTTCGTTCTCGGTGAGCGCCTGGGGAGGCCTGCTGGTTCTGGGGACTGCGGCCTCTGCTACAGGGGAAGGCTGACAGGGGAGAGCTGCTGCCTCTGGTCCTGGCGGAGTCCGTCAGCGTCTGGGGTGACCCAGGCTGCAGGGACCAGACTCCAGGCCTCGGGGGCATCTTGTCTGGTCTGGACTCAAGAGGGGAACCTGTAGGGGAAGAAGCTCCAGTCCTCTAAGGAGAAAGCTGGAAAGAGTGGCACCTCGCTCTAACACCAGGGCGGTGGGGTGAGCTGGAGATGACTCCTTCTGTCAGGCAGCCTCATCGGGCACTGCCTGTCCTCCTACATGGAACAGGGGTACGAGGGCACACCAGGCACTCCTGTCATAGGGCTAGGGCCTCCTGCCCTGGAGACGTTGGGAGGAAGAGGTCGGACATACACTCTCAGTTAGTGCCGCAGCTCCAATGGAGTGTGCCCTCCCTTCATCGGGTTGAGGTTACCTGTCCCGGAGACATTAGGAGGAAGAGGCTGGATGTACACTCTCGGCTAACACCACAGCTCTGACGGAGTGTGCCCTCCTTCCGTCTGGGAAGGTCCTGTGCCTGTAACGTTGGGAGGAAGAGGCCGGATATACTCACTCGGCTTTCGCCACAGCTCCGACGAAGCGTGCGCTCCTTCAGTCTAGGCAGGGGAACAGCGACCCCAGAGGCTCCTCCTGAGTCCTTACTTAAATAAGGAGCCGATCCAGAAGACTCGGCGTCCGAGGGTGTGCCTGGGAACTTGCCACTGCAAGTCCCACCCCGATTATGTCGAGCACTTCCTCTGCTGGAGAGTAGTGTACTTTTTCCGTACATTACTGGGTGGTCTGGCTGCGCAGAAGAGGGTCGCCGGGTCGTGAGGGAGATGTGTTGTTGCTGCCTGGACACCCACCCAGGTAAGTCAGCCCCTCCATTGTCTCCTTGTGGGGTGAGTGTCACCCCCTCTCTCTCTCCTCCTGGGGTGGTGGTGTTGGGCTCATCCCGCCGCGCTTGTATTTCAGTCTTTCTAATGAGTGCAGATTGTCTTTTTAGTCTGTCTTCATTTGACAGGTTCCGAGCATCATCTATCATTTTTGTCATTCTTCTCTGTACATTTTGTAACGAATTTATACCCAGTCTTTATATTGCACGGCATAATCTAAATGCAGCCTTACTAATTCTAGATAAAGCTGCAGTATTACTTTTGATGTCCTATTGCTCATGCTTCTCGAAATAAATCCTAGGGCCCTATTTGCTTCCTTTCTCTCATTAATACTTAAATGCAGTATAGTTCTCCCGGAGGCACCCAGACATCCCCACAAGGAGCCTACAGAGGAGCAACGACAGTGCGGCGGGACTCGGAGCGACTACGGCCTAAGTCCACCTGGGTCGCGTGCTCCTATGACCTGGAACTCTCCCGCGGCCACCATAGCAGGAATACTAGACTACTTTTCGGGCGAGCCTTTCCCAACCAGCTTCGGGGTGGAGCTGTTTCTCCAGCTCCTGCCAGCACCCATGAGACGGCCTGTAGCCGCTCACCCCTCACTAAGGAGAAGGCCTGTAGCCGCTCTGAGGGCAATAAAGGGATGGCCTGTAGCTGCTCCCACCTTCTTCAGGAGACGGTCTGTAGCCGCTCACCCTTCGATAAGGAGATGGCCTGTAGCCGTTCACCCCTCGATATGGAGATGGCCTGTAGCCACTTTGAGAGTAATAAGGAGACGGCCTGTAGCTGCTCCCGCTTTTGTCAGGAGACAGCCTGTAGCTGCTCTGAAGGTGTTCTTCTCGAGATGGCCTGTAGCCGCTCAACCCTCCTGAAGGAGACAGGCTGTAGCCGCTCTGAGGGCAACAAGGAGACGGCCTGTATCCGCTCCCACCTTCGTCAGGAGACAGCCTGTAGCTGCACAGGTGTCTTCCCTGAGACGGCCTGTAGCTGCTCACCTCTCCTGAAGGAGATGGCCTGAGCTGCTCTGAGGGCAATAAGGAGACGGCCTGTAGCCACTCCCACCTTCATTAGGAGACGGCCTGTAGCCACTCCCGCCTTCATTAGGAGATGGCCTGTAGCCGCTCCAAAGGTGTTCTTCTCGAGATGGCCTGTAGCCGCTCAACCCTCCTGAAGGAGACGGCCTGTAGCCACTCTGAGGGGAATCAGGAGACTGCCTGTAGCCGCTCCGGCCTTCATCAGGAGACGGCCTGTAGCCGCTCCCGCCTTCATCAGGAGGCGGCCTGTAGCAGCTCTGAAGGTGCTCTTCTCGAGATGGCCTGTAGCCGCTCAACCCTCCCAAAGGAGATGGCCTGTAGGCACTCTGAGGGGAACCAGGAGACGGTCTGTAGCCGCTCCCTCCTTCATCAGGAGACAGCCTGTAGCCGCTCCTGCCTTCATCAGGAGGCGGCCTGTAGCAGCTCTGAAGGTTCTCTTCTCGAGACGGCCTGTAGCCGCTCAACCCTCCCGAAGGAGATGGCCTGTAGTCACTCTGAGGAGAACCAGGAGATGGTCTGTAGCCGCTCCCGCCTTCATCAGGAGACAGCCTCTAGCCGCTCCTGCCTTCGTCAGGAGATGGCCTGTAGCCGCTCAGAAGGTGCCCTTGGGTCTGCTGGTAGCTGCTCACTCCCCCAGGCCACGGCCAGTAGCCGGGCCTTGGCGACGGCTGGTAGCCGTGCCCCCAGAAGGCCACAGCCAGTATCCAGGCCCTATGGCAGGAGACGAGCTGTAGCCGCTCCTCCGCCTGAAGCTGATGCCTGTTCCCCGACCCACAACCCAGAGGGAGTCTCGGGCCTACAGGAGTACTGGAGAGGCCCCTTTGTCTCCTCCGGCCTCTGCTCCTTACAACTGGATCTGGAGGAGACCCACCTGACAGACCCCGATGCAGACCAGTGCCGCAGCCCCTATCTGATGGCACCACCAAGCCCTGGGGACTGCAACCCTAGGGAACCCCAGACCACCCCAAGGACTCCCAGGTGGGAACTCCCGACACCTCGACGCTGGAGATCTTCATCCTCCGTCAGGAGCCTGAACGAAAGGTTCAGGCAGTTATTTGACCCCAGCCCTGAGGGCCATACTCCCACCCCCAGCCCTGAGAGTGCGGGACTCTTCGTCACCCACAGCCCTGGACGAGAATGGCCGCCCGTGCGCATGATCCCGTGGCCTCTGGATATAGAGGCCCCCGGCGGAACCCAGCCCCGTCAGTACCGGAGCTGTGACACCTCCATTGCCCTTGTACCTGACTGCCACGACACCCGGACCTGAAAGGAGTGATAGTGATAGTACAGTGTCTGTGACCTAGTAATATAGATGCAGAACGGCGAACTAACCCTCTAATGGATGTCAGTGATGATGCCAAAGTGGTGGAGTGAGTAACAGCGACAGTGTAACCGCGAATATGGCCACCCAGTGAGAGTCGGGTCTATCAGAGTGAATACGCTACCACCAGAAAATACCTCCTGATACTAAGACCATATCCAGACCCCAGTGCCAAAGAAACACTTACCAGCAAGGAACAATATTAGCGACTCCTCAAATATAGAAAACCTGGACTTCCCATAATTAATAATACTCTGCCTCAAGTGCTGTTCACTGTGATCCGCGTAGTATCCTGCGCGATACTGATAACCCACATCTAGACGTAAGAGTTGTAATTGTCCAGTGTATCTGTATCAGTGACATCTACTCATTCCCCTGTCCAACTTAGTAATACACGTGTAAGCTTGTTGCCTTGAGTTTTTGTGTCCTACCTCTCTCCTATTTGCCTAAGCTCCGGTCTAGAAAGAGAGCCCCTCTACACACTAGGCGTTTACGGGACGGGAAGCCGGTCGTAGAACACCTAGCATTTCAAATACATGTGCACTGTTGCCTTGGTTTGAGGTCTTTACTAACCATAACTCATAAATTTCTCACATTCCAGTTAACTAATTTCTTTGTTATCTAAGTTGTATTTAGTATCTCTAATGGTCTTCTTACGTTATGTACTTAACATTTCTCAGCATTAAATTCCATTTGCCAATTTTAAGACCATTTGGACTGTAATGGTAATGGTAGGTGTTTTACGGTCGGCCTCCTGTCCCTAGAGCACCTAGTGAGTAGCTGGGTTCTCTTTCTAGACTGGAGCTTAGACAAATAAGAGAGAGAAGTAGGACACAAAAACTCAAGGCAACACCTTACATGTGTATTACCAAATCTTACACAGGAACGAGCATGTCACAAATATAAACAAGCTGGACAATTATAATTCTTGGGCTGCAGATATGGAATAATAGTATCACGCAGGATACTGTACAGGACCAGATTGGTTAGGAGGAATGACACTTGAGCTAGACATTTATGTTGGTGGGAGAGTTTAGATTTCCTAGGCCGGTGGTGGTGGTTGTCTCGATTTCCCAGGGTAGCGTTAATATTTACACCGGGCCTAAGCGTGAGCTTATCAAGACGTGCCGTCACTGTTGCATAGAGTGTTCACTGTACCTTGGGCACTAGATCACATTTACATTACTTTACTATGTACCCGGGTGGAGATACTGGAACTTTAACTCAGGGGCCTATGTATGATCTTCCCTGTCTTACGGCGGCACTGTACACTATGGTAGGCCCGTTCTTCACTGTCTTACTATTGCACTATCTTTTCCACCACTTTCTTTTATGCTCTAACCACCTGCCCACTTTACTCCGTCACTCCTAAACCTTCTGTATGCTGCGTGTGTTCACTTTCACTCACTGTCAGGTCAAACGTGACACAGTCAGGCGCAGGGGCAGCGGCTGAGTCTCAGCTGCCCTACTGATGGGGCTGGGATCTGCCAGGGGCGGCTAGGTCCCGGGGGCAAGGGACAGCGCATAGGGGCGTCCTCTCTCGCCGGGGCTGCTGGGGACATAGGGGCCCGAGGTTTCTAGGTTCGAGTGGGAGTCCGGCCCTCTGGGCTGGGGCCAAACAGTTGCCTGAACTTCTGAGTCAGGCGCCTGACAGAGGATGAGGATCTCCGGCATCTGGGTGCAGGGGAGGTCTGGCCCGGGGAGTCTGAGGGGCGGTCGGGAGGCTGCGGTCCCCCCAGGTTGGAGACGCTGTCAGGGGTGGGCTGCGGCATCAGCCAGCATCGGGGTCCGTCAGGAGCGTCTCCACCAGCTGTAGGGAGAAGAGCCCGGTGGTGGTCACAGGGCCTCTCCAATACTCCTCCAGGCTGGGGGCTCCCTCCAAGTCGTGGGTAGGTGGACTGGGCTCAGCATCTGATGAAGGAGCGGCTTCAGGCCGACTCTGGTGGTTGGGCCCAGCTACTGGCCGTGGCTGTCTCGTGACACCTTTGGAGCAGCTACAGGCTGCCTCCTGCAGGAGGGTAGAGCAGCTACAGGCTGACTTTCTGGGGGCACCTTCAGAGCGGCTTCCTGCCGTCTCCTGACGAAGGCGGGAGCGGCTACCAGTTGTCTCCTGATTAGCCTCCAGAGCAGCTTCAGGCCATCTCCTGTAGGAGGGTGAGGGGCTGCAGGCCGTCTCTCCGAGGGGCACCTTCCAAGTGGCTTCAGGCAGTCTCGTGACGAAGGCCGGAGCGGCTTCAGGCTGTCTCCTCTTTTCCTCCAGAGCAGCTTTAGGCCAACTCCAGTAGGAGGGCAAGCAGCTGAGGGCCGTCTCTCTGAGGGGCATCTTCCGGGCAGCTTCAGGCCGTCTACTGATGAAGGCGGGAGCAGCTTCAGGCGGTCTCCTAGTTCCCTCCTGAGCGGCTTCTGGCTGTCTCCTGTAGAAGGGTGAGCAGCTATCATCCGTCTCAGTGGTGCTGTTAGGAACTGGAGAAACAGTTCCACCCCCGTCTGATATGTGGGCAGCTCGCCCGGCAGGTCATCTTGTATTCTTGCTATGGTGGCGGCAGGCGAGTTCTGTGTCATAGGGGCGCACGGCCCGGTTGGACTTAAGCCGTTTCTGCCCGGAGCTCATTCAAGACATGTACACTCCTCCGTGGGCTCCTTCTGGTGGTTCTTTGGAGTCTGTTTTGATGTCCTGCTGCATTTTCCCACCGTCGGCTGGGAAAAAGTCACGGCCTCGTGACTGGAGGTGATAAATTCTTGTATCGTAGGTGGCACAGACTGGCTGGAGGTGTTGAAGGAGGGCGTGCCAGGCTGTGGTAGCAGGATTTTCTTCATGCTGTTTGGCAAGTGATAAACAGGGCATATTGGTCAGTGGAGGAGCAGAGGAGGCATAGGAGGTCGTGAGGTCCTCGGACACGCTGTTTGTGCCCAAGGGGCAGTGCCCATACAGCTCGGCAGATCTTCATGGTAGGTGTTGTCTCGGGTGTTGGGCTGTGCTGAATGCTGGAGATGGAGGGCAAGTGTGGAATTTTATGCCCGGGTAATGTGGCATAGAGTCTCTGGGGAGTATAGGTGCTCAGGATCCGAACTGGTGTATCACTTATGTGAGAGGGCTTAAGGTAGGGGTCAGCATGTGAATTTCCAGCGAGGCGGTTAGGGTGGGAGACGGCCAGAACGAGTAGTGGTGGTTCTGAGGGTGGGTGTGGGTGGTGATGGGGGAGTGCGGCTTCGGCCCACTTGTGATGGGCGTGGGGCACGGGCGTTTTTTTTTTTTTTTATGCGAGGAAGAAGGAACCAAAGGCCATGAGCCCGCAGTAACAGTTCCCTCCAAGAGAAAAACAAAATACAATAGAGAGCCAAATTCAAGATCCGATCATTTTGAGATGTCTGGACACACTGCGTTTGAAAGACTGGAGATCATAGGCAGCAGGAAATACAGACAGAGGGAGACAGTTCCAGAGCTGACCTGTTGCGTGAATGAAAGACTGGGAGTAACGGTTAACTCTTGCATTAGAGAGTTGGACAGAAAAGGGATGAGAGTTTGCTGCCAGACAGGTGCTATGAACCCATTGTAGAGGTGGAGGAATGCAAGCAGACAGTTCAGAGAAGCAGTGACCATTAAAGTAGCGATAGAAAAGAGATAAAGATGCAACAGTGCAGCAAAGAGACAGAGGTTGAAGGGAGTCAGTAAGAGGAGGAGAGTTAATGAGACAAAAAGCCTTTGACTCCACCCTATTGAGAAGAGCTGTATGTGGGGAGCCTCCCCACACATGAGAGTTGTACTCCACACAGGGGCGGATAAAACCCCTGTATAGAGACAATAATTGTGCAGGGGTAAAGAAAGAGCGGAGTCGGCTTAGCACACCCAATCTCTTGGAAGCAGATTTTACAAGAGATGTAATATGATCTTTCCAAGATAAGTCCCGAGTAAATGGAACCCCAAGCATGTTCAAGGATGATGCAGGATTAAGCTGAATATTATTAAACATTAGTGGGTATACCTTTGGAAGATTTTGTTGGGTTGATAGGTGTAAGAACTGAGTCTCAGATGCATTAAAAACAACAAGATTATTTTTACCCCAGTCAGATATACGAGCCAAGTCAGACATTAGGTGTGTCATAGCCTCATCCCTTGTTTGTTGAAGTAACTGTTGAGATTGGCGTTGCGGGAACCGAATGGAAAGGTGAAGGGTGGAGTCATTAGCGTATGAGTGGATAGGGTTAGATGTACAGCTTAGAAGATCATTGATGAATAAAAGGAAGAGAATTGGTGATAGGACAGAGCCCTGAGGAACACCACTGTTGATAGATCTATGAGAAGAAAGATGGCCGTCTACAACAGCGGCTATAGAACGACCAGAAAGGAAGCTAGCAATGAAGGCACAGATAGAAGGATAGAAACCGTAGGAGGGCAGTTTGGAAATTAAAGATTTATGCCAGACTCGATCGAAAGCCTTTGAGATGTCAAGTGCAATGGCAAAGCTTTCGCTAAAGTCCCAAAAGGAGGATGACCAGGAGTCTGAAAGGTAGGTGAGAAGATCGCCAGTGGAGCGTCCCTGACGGAACCCGTACTGACGATCGGAAAGAAGGTTGTGATAGGAAAGATGCCTTAAAATTTTTCTATTGAGAATTGACTCGAAAACTTTTGAGATACAGGATGTTAAAGCAATTGGACGATAGTTGGAGGGTTGAGAGTGGTCACCCTTCTTTGGGACTGGCTGAATGAGAGCAAACTTCCAGCAAGAAGGAAAGGTACAAGTTGACAAAGGCGAAAGAGTTTGCCTAGGCAGGGTGTAAGCACAGAAGCACAGTTCTTGAGAACAACAGGAGGGACCCCATCAGGCCCATATGCCTTGTTAGTACTGAGGCCAGTGATGGCAGAATATACATCAACTGAAGAAATTTAAATGTCAGCCATGAGGAAGTCAGAGGGGGGAAGTGATGGAGGAACAGCACTGAAATCGTCTAAGGTGGAATTGGAGGAGAAAGTCTGTGCGAAGAGATCTGCTTTATCAGTAGAAGAAATAGCTACAGAACCATCAGAGTAGAAAGGAGGAGGGAAGGATGATGAAGTAAAGTTGTTAGAAAGATTTTTGGTAAGGTGCCAGAAGGAGCGGGAGAATTCGAGTTGGAGAGTTGAGAGCATTTAGTATGGATGAAATTATTTTTAGTAGAGCGAAGAACAGACTTAGCACGATTCCGGGCAGAAATGTAAAGATGATGTGATTCAGGGGTGGGTTGGCTCCGGTACCTTTTGTAGGCCCTCTCCTTGTTGCGGACAGCATTAGAACAAGCGTGATTAAACCAAGGCTTTCTTGCGTTAGTCAAAGGATATGAGAAAGGAATGTATACTTCCATGCCCGAGAGAATAACCTTCGTAATGGGCAAGGCACACTCAGATGGCTCCTGGCCATGGAAGCAATAATCATTCCAGGGAAAATCAAAGAAGTACTGCCTGAGGGCCTCCCAGTCCGTGGCTCCAAAATGCCACAGACGACGTTTCCCTGGAGGGTCCACAGGCCGTACCGAAGTGATAGGACAGGTTAAGGTAATAAGGTTGTGATCGGAGGAGCCCAACGGAGAGAAAAGATTAACAGAGTAAGCAGAAGGATTAGTTGTGAGGAAGAGGTCAAGTATGTTTGAACTCTCTCCAAGGCGGTCAGGGATACGGGCAGGGTGCTGTACAAGCTGCTCTAGGTCATTAAGGATAGAAAAGATGTAGGCTTGTTCACCCGGTGGATCAGTGAAAGGAGAGGAGAGCCAAAGGCGGTGGTGAACATTGAAATCTCCTAGAATGGAGATTTCAGAGAAAGGAGAAATGGATAGAATGTGTTCCATCGTAGAAGTAAGATAGTCGAAGAATTTTTGATAGTCAGTAGAATTAGGGGATAAGTAAACAGCACAGATATATTTAGTCAGAGAATGACAGGAAAACCGAAGCCAGAGTGTAGAGAATTCAGAAGAATCGAGTTCAGGAACACGAGAGCAAGATAAGTCGTTGCGTATATATACACAACAGCCACCTTTGGCTTTGAGATGAGTATAGAGAAAGTAGGAGGATACAGAAAAGGGTTTGCTGTCAGTTGCCTCAGACAGCTGAGTCTCCGTTAGAAAAAGAAGGTGAGGTTTAGAGGAGGAGAGGTGGTGCTCAACAGAGCAAAAGTTAGAGGAAAGGCCGTGAATGTTGCAGAAATGAAGAAGAAGAGAGTCAGACAGTGGTTCCAGGCACCTCGAGTTGTCACCGGGAGAGGGGCGGATGGTGGGGGCATTTATGGTCCCCCCCCCTGGGGACTCCGAGGCTTGGTGAAGAGACACCATTTTTTTTTTAAATTTTGAATTGGAAGTGTAGTGTGCACTGTGCATGTAGTTTGGTGTAGATAGTTAGAGAAATTTGTACTGGAGAGCATGCTGGCCTACTCTCTGTGTAACTGTGGTCGGTGGGTGGATAGCGCAGGGCAGGGAGCGGGGGGTGGGTGTAGGGCTTGGTGGTGGGGCGGGCATGTGGACAACTCTGGCAGAAGCAGGGATGGGAGCTGGGGCTGGTGAGACCGAGGGGGCGTGGGCGGGCGGGGGTTGGTGGGATTGATTGTCGGAGGGGGGTGGAGGTTGAGGCGGGGGTGTGGTGGGCGGCGAGGGTGCAGAGGCGTGCGTGGGACACTTGATGTCGGGTGTGGTGGCCCGGGTACTAGGTGGTGATGGGGTGGGGGAGGTGCGGGGGCTCAGAGGTGTTGGTGAGCTGTCAGGTGAGGTGCTGAACGTGGCGGGAGGTGAGGTGGGGGTGGAGGCGGAAGGAAAGGGAGAGAAAGAAGGGGAGGGAGAGATATAGCAGTCATAGGAGGTAGAGAAAGGTGGCGCAGGGGTGGGATGGGGTGCGGGGCTGGAGCCGGGGAGATGGGGGTGTGGAAGGGGCGGACATGCCGGTTTCTGAGGGTGCGGACGTGCCGTGGTATTCTACAGTCACCTGGTTGGGGTTAAGGACGTGAGTGATGGTGTGTGGCCCCGTAAAGCGAGGGGCAAGCTTGTGAGGGGTGGGGAGTTGCGCAATCATCACGGTATCGCCTGGCATGTAGGGGTTGGAGGCGGTGTCGGGGTGGAGGTCCAGGTTATTTTGGAGGTGTATCAGCCGTCATTTGAGGTGGTGTAAGGGGTCGGAGGTGGGGTTGGAAGCAGGGGGTTGCAAGTGCTGCCAAAGGGGCAGGAGGAGGGGTGTTTCTCTGAACACTCGCTCGTAGGGCGAGATGCCGTTCTCTCAGGGGAGGAATTAATGCGCCATTGCACAATTTTTGCTTGGGTGGGCCAGTTGTCGTTTTTGGTCGCTTCTATCTGGGTGAGGAGTTGATTCATTAGGGTACGATGGCTGCATTCGCGCACGGCATTTCCGTGGGGCCAGTAAGGAGACAAATGGGAGATGCTATAGCCGAAAAGATGGACGAGTTCCTCCCAGATTTTGCTGGTGAATTCTGGCGCGTTGTCTGAATGGATGGCCTGTGGGACACCAAAGTAAAGAAAAACATGTCAGACCAGGGCGTCATCCACTACGACAGTGTGGTGTTCTTTCGCTGAGCAGGCTACGACGAACTTAGAGTACATGTTGATGAATGTAATCACGTACCTATAGCCCGATTTCGGGGGCAAAGGTCCCACTACATCGAATGCCAAGAGTTGCCAAGGTTTGTGGGCGATAATATGTTCAGTTGGGCCAGTGGTACGGGTATTGTCCTTACCAAGGGCACACACTTGGCAGGATTGGATAATCTCCTTGGTGCGGGTAGAGGGATTTGGCGTCCAATAGGCGTCATTGAACACCTGTAGGAGTTTCTTCGTGCCCAGATGAATGCCGCTGTGGGCATGCAGGTGTCATAGGGCATCTAGGGCAGCATCGGGGGTCAGAATGATATGCCCAGATGGAGTTAGCAGCCATGGTGGTACAATTTTTTGAAGAGGGGCTGAGGGATCCAGGGTGGCCTTTCCTTTCGATGCCATTGTTTGAGGAGGTCAGCCCCCGGCTGGGCGGCGTTGATAGGGAGTCGGGAATGGGCGTCCACGTTGGTATGGAGTTTGCTGGGGCGTAATGAGATATCATAGTTTAAACTCCTCCAGAGTTTCGCGCCACCTGATGAGCTACGCATTGCGGGTGTTGGACTGTCGCAACCACTGGAGGGACTGGCGATCAGTGATGATGGTAACCTGGGTCCCTGATAGGTACGTCCGGAAGTGCTTGAGGGCCCAGACAATACCCAGGCACTCCCTCTTGGTGGCAATGTAATTCTTCTCAGCCGGATTTAATGTACGACTGGCACAGGCGATGATGTGTTTGTGGCCCTCTTGGACTTGCACCAGCATGGCCCTGATTGCAATGAGAGAGACATCTGTGTAGAGCCAAAATGGAAGGGTGTAGTCAGGGAAAGCGACGATAGGGGCGGATACGAGCTTATCCTTAATTTGTTGGAAGGCGGCTTGTCTCTCATCAGTCCAGATGAACAGCTCTCCCTTTTGGGTAAGGTCGTGGAGGGGCTTGGCAATGTGCGCGAATCCCTTCACGAAATGGCGGTATTAGGAAGTCAGGTAGAGGAATCTTCAGATTCCATGGACATCGCTGGGTGGGGGAATGTCCGTGATGGTGCAAAGTTTGTTGGGGTCAGGAGATATGCCAGCCTAGGAGATGACTTGCCCCAGGAATGAGATGATTCTGGCGGCCAGGACGCACTTGGAGGGCCGAAGTTTGAGGCCTGTCTATCGGATTCGGGAAAAAACCTGGCAGAGGTGCTGCAGGTGGTCGGCCCAGGTTTGGCTGAACACAGTGACATCGTCCAAGTACACCAGACAGATCTCTCACGTAAGGCCGCTGAGGACGGATTCCATGAGTTGTGAAAAGGTGGCAGGGGCATTACAGAGGCCGAAAGGTAAAACATTAAATTCATAATGTTTCCCATTGCTGGTGGAAAATGCAGTTTTGCCTCTGTCCTCTGGTTGCACCAGAACCTGCCAGTACCCCGACTGGAGATCGAGGGTGGAGAACCAGGATGCGCCGTACAGGGAGTCTTGGGAATCGTCTATTCGCGGGAGCAGAGTGGCGTCCTTGGTAGTGACGTCATTGAGCTGGTGGTAATCGACGCAGAACCACACCGTGCCATCCTTTTTCTTCACGAGGACGACATGGGAATACCAAGGGCTGGTAGAGGGGGAGACGAGTCCGGCTTCAATCATCTCCTGCACCTGGCAGTCTTCCTCTTCCTGTTGCTTGAGGTTTTTCCGCTGGGATGGCTGTCGGATTAGTGGGCCTGTCGTATGGATCTCGTGAACTAGGTAGGTGGTATGTCCAATGTCGGCAGGTCCTGCTGCAAATAGGTCCTGAAAGCACAGGAGAAGGCGGCGGAGGGTGTCAGATTGGTGGGCAGAGAGATGGTCAGGGATAGGGGGCAGAGGGGCGGGGGAGCGGGATGGGGAAGGGGCACAGGGCTTGGCTTCTTCCATCTCTCCGATTATAAGCCCTTTCGGAAGGGTGAGGGGCAAGGGAGCAAGATTTGCAATCCGGACTGCCAAGTGATGAGGGGGAAGGA
The DNA here is from genome assembly GCF_032717465.1 of Coenobita brevimanus. Taxonomy (NCBI): domain Eukaryota; kingdom Metazoa; phylum Arthropoda; class Malacostraca; order Decapoda; family Coenobitidae; genus Coenobita; species Coenobita brevimanus. The sequence continues at coordinate 27,424,960 of NC_137024.1, read as the reverse complement.
AGGTTGGGGGCAGGAGGCAGGCCGAGAGGGTTCCAGGCGGAAGGAGGGGGGAGAATAGAACGGAGGTACCTGAGGGCCAGTTAAGGAGCACCCAAGCCTCGTGATGAGGGGGGATAGTGACAGCCAAGGAGGTGGCGGCAGGGAAGGAGGGGAGGGGGGAGAAGGGGTAGAGAGAAAGGGGGAAGAGAGGGCGAGAAAGGGGGAAAGGGGGGCAAGAAAGGGGGGAAGGGGGCAAGAAAGGGGGGGAGGGGGGGCAGGGAGTCTTCCTGCCGGGGCCGTGGCGTGCAAGTGCAGACGGCCCTCATGGGAGGGTGGGGGGGCCGGAGGGTTTCTGGAACTGGAGCTGTCTATTCTGGCAGTCGATGGTGGTGCCCAGCTTCTGCAGCAGGTCCAGTTCCAGATAGCCATCGTAGTTTCGGCAGCAAGAGTCGAATACAATAAATTTGTGCATCGCCGATGCCCGCTGATGGATGTCGATGCGCGGGGCCCATGTTTCCCCACGGATCAGCAGGGGGCCATCCAGCAAGTGAGTAGCTATTGGGAGTAGAAGGCCAAAGGTCGACTTGTGATGGGAGAAGCAGTGGCTATATAGGCAGGATCTGGCTGCTCCTGTGTCGACCAGCAATCTGGCTTTTACCCCTATAAACTGGGGGGCAGTATTTGGAGGAAGTGGCCCCAGCCACCATGGGAAGGTGCAGGGGCGGTCCTAAAATCCAACTGTCGGGGGCCTCCTTCTTCTTCCTCTGGCTCCTGCTCCCTGGGTTCGGTTTACTCTATGGGGCCAGGTTCGTCGTTCAGCTTCTCATTATCTAGGGAGGAGACTTCACACCTGCCCAGGGTGGTGATTTTTCGTCTGGCAGCCTTTAGCTGGTCCCTGATATCGTGCAGGGGGCATCGGGAGCTGCAGGCAAAGAACTCCCAAGGTTGACTAGGATGAGGTTGGAGTTCTTCTTGTGACTGGGGCGTCGGTGGGTGGGGTGTGCTCTAGGTAGGCTGAGTGCCGGGGTGGGGCTGGTGTGGGGCATGGGTGGGCGTGGCTTGACTGGGGGAGCCGGAGCATTTGTGGGAAACTTCTTTACCATGTTGATTTGCTGGGGTGCAGGGCAGGAGGTCAGGAGGCGGCATATCAGTTGGATATCCTTATCCATGTCTCCTGTAGGGTCATGGATTGTGAAATGCTCCTTCACCATACTAGGGAGCACTCTCAGGAGAGTATTGAAGGTGTGTTGTTCCCGGGTGTCATTATCTGCCTCCGGGTAGGCAGCAGTGACCAGGCGTCTAGCCTGGATTAGGGTATCATCAAAATTTCCATCGAAGGTTAGGCTATCCAATTGGGACAGCACTACTACTTTCCCTAGTGAGGAAATGATAGCTTGAATCATGAGTTTCGTGAAATTTTGCCAAGTGAGCCCCGGAACAATATGCGGTGCTATATTAGCTGCCACTTTGCCTAGTAATGGGAGCGTGACTGCGATTTTTTACTTATCGTCCTTGAATACGATATCCAGCAAAGGTTTAATAATTGCCAGGTATGTGTGAACATCATACTGTTTGGGGTCGAATTTTGGTAATTGCACATGCGGTTTAGTTGCCATTATGATTGTATTTCCTGATCACCTCTCTCGTATGCCCGGGTCAAGAACCAATGCTGTCCACCAGTGTAATGCTAGGTGTTTTAGGGTCGACCTCCCGTCCTTAGAGCACCTAGTGAGTAGCTGGGTTCTCTTCCTAGACCGGAGCTTAGACAAATAAGAAAGAGGCAGGACACAAAAACTCAAGGCAACACCTTACATGTGTATTACTAAATCTTACACAGAAACGAGCAGATGTCACAAATACAAACAAGCTGGACAATTTTAATTCTTGGGCTGCAGATATGGAAAAATATTATCATGCAGGATACTGTACAGGACCAGATTTCAGGGTAGCATTAATATTTTACACTGGGCCTAAGCGTGACCTTATCGAGACGTGCCATCACTGTTGCATAGAATGTTCATTGTACCTTGGCCCGTGGATCACTTTTACATTACTATGTACCCGGGTGGAGCTGGCAGTACTGGAACTTCAACTCAGGGGCCTATGTATGATCTTCCCTGTCTTACAGCGGCACTGTACACTATGGTAGGCCCATCCTTCACTGTCTTATTATTGCACTATCTTCTCCACCACTTTCTTTTATGCTCTAACTACTGCCCACTTTACTATGTCACTCCTACACTGTCTGTATGCTGCGTGTGTTCACTTTCACTCACTGTCAGGTCGGACGTGTCACAGTCAGGTGCAGGGGCGGCGGCGGAGTCTCAGTCTCCCTACTGACGGGGCTGGGATCCGCCAGGGGCGGCTAGGTCCTGGGGGTGGGGGACAGCGTGTAGGGGCGTCCTCTCTCGTTCGGGGCTGCTGGGGGTGTAGGGGCCCGAGGCTTCTGGACTCGGGGTGGGAGTCCGGCCCTCTGGGCTGGGGCCGAACAGTCGCCTGAACTTCTGAGTCAGGCGCCTGACGGAGGATGAGGATCTCCGGCGTCTGGGTGCAGGGAGGTCCCGCCTGGGAGTCTGAGGGGTGGTCGGGAGGCTGCAGTCCCCTCAGGGTGGGGATGCCATTAGGAGTAAGCTGCGGCATCGGCCGGCATTGGGGTCTGTCAGGGGTGAATCCACCGCCTGTAGGGAGAAGAGCCCGGTGGTGGTCACAGGGCCTCTCCAATACTCCTCCAGGCAGGGGGCTCCCTCCAAGTCGTGGGTAGGTGGACCAGGCTCAGCACCTGACGAAGGAGCGGCTTCAGGCCGTCTCAGGCGGTAAGGCCCAGCTACTGGCCGTGGCTGTCTCGGGACACCTTCGGAGCGGCTACTGGCTGCCTCCTGCAGGAGGGTAGAGCGGCTACAGGCCGACTCTCCGGGGGCACCTTCATAGTGGCTTCCAACCATCTTCTGACAAAGGTGGGAGCGGCTTCCGGCCATCTCCTGATTGACCTCCAGAGCGGCTTCAGGCCATCTCCTGTAGGAGGGTGAGTGGCTACTGGCCATCTCTCCAGGGGCACTTTCAAGCCGGCTTCTGGCCATCTCCTGACGAAGGTGGGAGTGGCTACTGGCCGTCTCCTGATTGACCTCCGGAGCGGCTTCAGGCCGTCTCCTGTAGGAGGGTGAGCAGCTGCAGGCTGTCTCTCTGAGGGGCACCTTCTGAGTGGCTTCAGGCCGTCTCCTGATGAAGGCCGGTGCGGCTTCAGGCCGTCTTCTCTTTTTCTCCAGAGTGGCTTCAGGCTGTCTCCTGTAGGAGGGTGAGTGGCTGCAGGCTGTCTCTCCGAGGGGCACCTTCCGAGCGGCTTCAGGCCGTCTACTGATGAAGGAGAGAGTGGCTTCAGGCCGTCTCCTAGTTTCCTCCAGAGCGGCTTCCGGCCGTCTCCTGCAGGATGGTGAGCGGCTATCAGCCGTCTCAGGGGTGCTGTTAGGAACTGGAGAAGCAGTTCCACCCCGGTCTGATCTTTGGGCAGCTCGCCCGGCAGGTCGTCTTGTATTCCTGCTATGGTGGCGGCGGGCGAGTTCCGTTTCATAGGGGCACGCGGCCCGGTTGGACTTAAGCTGTTTCTGCCTGGAGCTCATTCGCGCCGTGTACACTGCTCCGTGGGCTCCTCCTGGTGGCTCGTTGCAGTCTGTTTTCATGTCCTGCTGCATTTTGTGGACAATATATCGAGGTCCTTTTGTAAGTTAAGATAATCGTCAACCAAAATGATATGGCCTATCATTTGTATCATCGGCAAATTTGCTAGTACTGCTAGTGATTCCTAAGTCTAGATCATTTATATATATATAATAAATAATAAGGGACCGAGTGCTAAACCCTGTGATACACCGCTAGTTACTAATCCCCGATCCGACTTTGTTCCATTTATTAATATTCTTTGCTTTCGTCCCTTCAGCCAGAATTCTATCCATTTTAAGATATCGCCATCTATACCGTGTGCTGGAACCTTTCTAACTAACCTTTCGTGTGGGACCCTATCAAAAGCTTTACTAAAGTCCAGATAAATAACATCGTAAGCTTTATCGTTATTTATTGCCTCAGACCTCCGAAGGAAGGGAGGAAGGAATAATGAAAAAAACTAGCACCAAGCCAAAATATGGAATTTATGGCACTAAGGTAGAAAGGAGAGGGGTAGATAATTGTATTAAATGTATAATATGAAGTGCGGTAAGAAAACTGATAATAAAGGAAATAGAAACAGTGGGAGAGTCACCTAGGGATTCATTACGTTGTGGGGAGCCGTCGGAGTGAGGAAAGGAAGGGGAACGGTGCAAGACGTTGTTGGAATGTAGACGGGCAATCAAGAAAAAGACGACGGATAGTGACAGGACAGTCACAGTGTGACCAGGTTGGCTGAAGATCATGGCTCATCAAATGACCATGAGTTAGGCGGGTATGACCGAAACGAAGACGAGCAAGGATTGTTTCCCATCGACGATTGGAGTGTGTTGGTGTGTGCCAGGGAAGAACAGAAGGTTTAACACTATGGAGTTTGATGTTGTTATGCTGTGTGTTTTTTAGTCGACTTCTTGTCTTAAGAACAACAGCTACTGAGAGGGGGTCCTCTTTCCGGACCGGAAGTAAAGCACCCACAGAGGAACAGGACATAAAAATCAGGCAGTACACCTTAACACATCTATTACTTTAATTCTGACACCGTGACAATATGGACAAAGAGATATTGGATATTGGTAAAAGACAGGGAATACAGAATTAGCCTTTAATGCACTAGACAAAATGGCACACACAGTAAGTTACTATTCACTTGTACAGGGATATTTAGTATGGATATTACAGTACCCGAATAATACACTTTGGCAGAGATGGTGTTTAATTCACTGAGTCTATTTCACTGTGGGAGGACGGGATAAGTGGGTAGAATGCGGGTCGCGTCACTCGCGGGAGTTACTTAGTCCCAGTAGTACTGAATCACAGGTTTCTAATGAGCCCCGCACGCACCTGCTCTAACCCACGTTTTCTTTACGCACACCTGTATACGGTCTTTTCTGTTCTGCCAAGTATCAGGTCACTGTACACTGAATGGGTTTATAGTTATTCACTTATCATTCGGGCCATACTTTATTCTCTCTCACTATGCACTACTGTGGTGATTGTTCACTGTATCATTGTCACTATGTACCCGTATTTCCTTTGGGTATCACTTTGCTGCGCGTCCTGGGCGTGAGAGAGAGGCCCTAAAGGGAGCTCTCCTGAAGGGGGCAGCACACTGTCCATAGGGGCGTCACGGCCCGGGTGGTAGTCGTCATCGGGGTGCAGGGAGGCCCTTCACTCTGGGGTCCTCAACCTGAGAGGCGGCCCTCACACTGGGGCCGTGTCGGTGGGGTGCAGGGAGGCCCTCTGGTCTGGGGGCCTCTACCTGTGGAGTGGCCCTCGGGGCTGGGGCCAAACAGCTGCAGAAGGCGGGCCTGGCGCCTCTGGCTCCTAGGAGAGAGAGAGCCTGGGTGGTCTGGGCCTGGGGGCTGCTGGGCAGACCTGGGAGTCCGGGGGCTGCTGGCCAGACCTGGGAGTCCGGGGGCTGCGGCCGCCTGCAGGAAGGAGTGCCGTCAGGGTTGGACTGCAGCGTCACCTCCGTCGGGTGTCCGTCAGGGACAAGGACCTCCCAGGGGTAAGTGGTAGGGTTTGGACTGGGCCACTCCACCACTCCGCCAGCACCTCTGGGGAATCGCTCCGGTGGGGAGACAAAGGGCGTCCCATGCAGCCGAGAGGAAAGGGGTCGGCTGCGCAAGGGACCTCCTGCTCCGGGAGAGCCTTCGGAGTCACGAATGAGGGGTGTACAGTGGCCACGCCCTCCCCGTCACGTACGGTGGCCGTGAACACGATTCCGTGACTCCTAGGGCTCGCAGCTGAAGGGCGTACGGTGGCCGCTCCTTCCCCGTCACGTACGGTGGCCATGAACGCGTTGCTGCTGCCGAAGGAGGAAGAGGCAGGAGATGGGTGCACCGGGGCAGCGCCCTCTCCGGTGCGTGTTGAGGCCGTAGCCGAGGGTCTCCTTTCCCTGTTATGCACTAAGGCCGTAGCCGTGTGCCTGCCCACCTGCTGGGAGGTAACTGAAGGGCGTACGGTGGCCGCTTCCTCCCCATCGTGTACGGTGGCCGTGAACGCGGTGTTACTCCCACAGGAGGAAAAGGCAGGAGAGGGGTGCACGGGGGCAACGCCCTCTCCAGTACATGCTAAGGCCATAGCCGAGGGTCGCCTTACCCTCTCACGCACTAAGGCCGTAGCCGTGGGCCTACCCACCTGGTGGGAAGCAACTGAAGGGCGTACAATGGCCGCTCCTTCCCCGTCACGTACAGTGGCCGTGAACGCAGTGTTGCCCCCACAAGAGGAAAAGGCAGGAGAGGGGTGTACAGAGGCAGCACCCTCTCCGGTACGTGCTGAGGCCGTAGCCGAGGGTCTGCTTACCCTTGCACGTACTAAGGCCATAGCTGTGGGCCTGCCTGCCCTTTGGGAAGTAACTGAGGCGTTACTCCCGTAGGAGGTAACAGTGGATGAGGGGCGTACGGTGGCCGCTCCCTACCCGTCACGTACGGTGGCCATGAATGCGGTTCCTCTATTCCTCTCTCTGCCAGTCAGGGCGCGTTCAATAACTAACGCCCCGGGGCCGTCCCCAGAGGTGGCTGTGACTGAGGGGCATACGGTGGCCGCTCCCTCTCCCTTCACGTACAGTGGCCGTGATGGCGGTGTCATGGGGAAACAACTGAAGGGCATAAGGTGGCCGCTCCTTCCCCGGTATGTACGGTGGCTGTACCACGGTGTTGCCTGGGACTGACTCTGGATCAGCCCCACCCCGAACCTGCTGAGGGTTGCCCCGACGGCAGGGTCATTGCCTTTTGCCGCTCACCTGGTGTTGTGACAGTTGCGGGGAAGAGGGGCTCCGGGAATAGGTGTCCTGGTGACCCTCTTGTCCTGGGTCACTAACCCCGCCGTGGTGTCCTCTTGGGGTGGTGGTGTGGTGGTGGCTCGGTGGTGGGGTAGGGGGTGGCGGGGTGAGTGGTCCGGCGGCGGCGGGTATTTCAGATATGAACCAGTTGGTCCCATGCATGAGGATTGCCAACGATCACAGAAGAGGCGGGTTAGGAGGGGGAAACAATCAAAAGCCAGAACAGGGCGGGGGGAGGACCTAGAGGAGGAAACAGCAGAGCGAGCCAACGACTCAGCCTGCTGGCTAGGAACCCAGCAGAAGCGAACCGACTTTTTCCTAACAGAAAGGCGGAACACCCACTCCTGAATCTGGGTGATTAGAGGATGAGAAGGCTTGGTGTGTAAGGAAGTGAGAGCACTGAGAGAATTGGAGAATATATATAGAACTCCGAGAAGAATGACAAGTTTGTGAGGCAGGATCGTCCTTGCCTGAATCCGTGCTGACTTTCATTAATAAGATTAAATCTTTCTAAGTGTTCGCTAATTTTACTTGCTAAAACTGATTCTAGCATTTGCTTACTACTGATGTTAGGCTTATTGGACGATAATTCGACTTAGATCCTTTATCGAGTGTAAGACCTTTATCCCCACCAGACATTTTCCCCCCTGACTTATTCCCCTCTGGACATCTTCCCCTCCTGTATAGATATTTTCCCCTCCTGGGCATTCCCCCCCCCTCCCTTTTTATTTACCATATAAAACGATTTTGTCAGAGGAAAAGTGTCAGTAGTGCAGGTTTATTTTTACTGAACAATAAAACTGCTAAATTCTTACAATCATGTTTGCATTAAGGATTCAAATATTCAGCACATTCATATGTCTAAGGTCGAATACAGTAACCAACAGCCGTCAGAGTCTGTGCTACAGTCTTCTAACCACCTCACCGAGCTACACATATCTCGAAGAGCCGCTACTGAAGTTGTCTTGTAGACCGTTTGACACGGCTTTTGGGTGGTTGGCCGCGTTCCTTCTGAAGCAAGGCAAGGGATACTAGAGAACAGTCTTTCCTTAACGCATCGATCAGTGTCCACAAAGATGGATGCTTGTGGCCAGCCAGATGAGAAAACGTGTGATTCCCTTCGTGCCAGGGTAAAGGCGTGCACATCCCAAGTTTATGGAGGAAAAAGAGATGGACGGCCTTGGAATCTTGCTGATACAATATTACGTGATGGCTGTACACAACGAAAACTTCTTGATACATAAAGTGAATCGAAGTAATCCACTAGCTCTTCTAGCCCTTCAGGAGTTGTATTTTTCAGGAATATGCTATGCCCTCCTCAACGTCAGTCAAGGGTAGAAATGCTAGACCATCGAGCATATACCAACAGTGTGTTTTATTTCTTCCTGATTTCAACATCTCTGCACAAGACCAAAGTCTTGAATTTTCGCCAGGTAATTTGGGTAAGATGACAGAAGCAGCCCTGCTTTCTGACATAGTGACCGAGGACTGCTTGAACAGCATTCATGACAGAGGTCTCGAAGTCTGTGATAACAACAGTTGGCTTAGGAGTAAATATCAGTTCCTCACATCTGTCTCTTGTTGCCTTCAAAACAATTCCATGGCTTCGCTGTTGTTTGTTTGGTAACAAAGCGTAAACAGCTGAAACTGAAGAATTACCAAGTGGCACGAATAACATGAAGCTGCACGAATATATTTGGGGCTAAAGAAAAATTGCCATCCATTTGCCACTTATCACGTACCTAAATGTTGCAAAACATTAGCGGCTGCAAAAACAAGTATTCTATTTGATGAAGACTGTGGTCCATTGTCATGTATCAGGAAGAGTTTGTGTGGTCACCGCCAGTTGTTGACCATTCTAGGCAAGTGAAATTCTCCCAGAGATCCTGGTTCCTTTGGTCGTGATCCCTGCTTCTGACGTCGGATATTTCTTTTGACAGACTCTTCTTTGCCCAGACGTACTCTCACAGGTTCCGGATCTTCTTGAATGGTTGTGGCAAGTATACAAGTTGTACTCTCTCGTGATGTTTTAGCATTTTTACGAATACTGTCTCGCACTTTCTCGGCTTCAACACCAAAACAGTCAATTTCACGGCTCTGGGGCACAGTTACTCTCATATCATCCAGGGTTAAGCTTGTTGTTAATGCAGTGTGTACCCTTACATGATCTTGATTGTCGCTGAGTACATTCCCATCGAACTGGTGCTTTTTCGTCTCTCTTTTCGTATACATGTAGCCTTCGTAACAAATCTTGTCTCCACCCTAGGCGCGATTCCACCGGGGCAACACAGGCAACATGTAGCATGCGACTTGCCTGGCTTTCAACAACTATGTTGAATGCGGCATTCAACCATGAGACATGTTGACTGCGACAAGTCAACATTATTGTTTCATGCAGACTGCTAGATGCCAATGTTTATGTTGAATGCCACGAAACCTTTTCCACCGATTCAACAAAAACCGAGCCAGTTGTCAACACGATGTAACAGACAGAGAGACAGATATGTAGTTAGACAGAGCTTAACAAAAAAACATATAAGTAGATACCGTGTAAAACACACACACACACACACACACACACACACACACACACACACACACACACACACACACACAGTGCCGAATAACTTATCGAAATGTGTGAATTTATAGAAAGACAGGTGCTGCGTGCCCGCCGTCAAGAGGAAGGCACGAATGCAAAAATTTTCTGAAGTACTTTATCTTAGCTTAACAAGAGACGAGACAGAGAGAATAATGTAACGGAAGAAAGATTTGCTAGTGTTGGCACCATGGAGGTAGGAAAGAGGTGGAGTCGGCATGGCACGCTAATCCCTGGGGCCTGGGAGTGAGGTGAAGGCACTGATCTGTCATCCAGACGACTCCAATATGGCAGAGACCCAGATGACATACCCGTATGAACATGATTTCCAGGCACTGATTGCCGTAAAAAAACAAAGGAAATTAATCATTTCCATCAAAAGATACATTTGCCATATGCATTTTGTGTGAAAGGATATTCAGAGAAACAGTTTTGCTAAGTGGTGAGTCAAATCAATACTCAAAACTGTTTAACTATGCTTGTCATGCTACTGTTATCCTTGTCTTATCTGAGTTGCAGAATAAAACTATATTTTCAATTTAGAAAGTTACATGGCTGCATGTGACCCTCTTCATAACCACCTACTATTGCTAATCAACGCGGTTGCTGAGACCTATTTACAGGTGAGGTATTCCTATGCAGGAAAACAGTTTACAGCAACACTGCTCTGAAAGCTTTAAAAGTAGAAATATGATGAATTAGTGCTGGTTAGTGGCATATAAATATGTAAGCAAAGAAACATCAATGAATAGGTGGTAGCCTGCAGAAAAACATAATATAACGAAAATATTAGTTATTCACGAAATAAATCTACCGCATCAGTAAGTGTAATCAATAAACAGTACCATCATCATGGGCAAGGAGTGTCCAGGTTGTAGTAACAATGGTGGTGTAGGCTGTCACCTGGGTATCCGCCATATTGAAGGCGTCTGGATGGCAGATAAGCGGCTTCACAATCAGGTCCTGAGGTCGTCTCCACCCATAGAGGTAGGAGTAGGCAGAGGCGGCATAAGGGATTAACCACGGGTAGGTCAGAGTGAGGCCGACAGACCTGACTCGACCAAAATGGCGGCGACCTCTTTGACAGCTGTCTGACTTGGTTCCGGTGACCAGGCGCGAGTGTTTTCTTAGTTGCAAACAGAAAAAATGAGGAAGAAAGTAAGTTATGAATGGAAGGAGAAAAGAAAGTAGTTAATGAATGAAAAAAAAGGAAGCATTTAAGAACATATGGTAAAATGAAGGATGGAAGACAGATAGATGATTTAAAATAATAGACATCAGCACATTATGAAAAAAATTTATATCTATTATTCTATATAATATTCAGCTTGACTTTACTAACTCCAGTCATATACATAATGTACACTTACAAATTATAATTCACTCTAAAGATACTCACCGGTGAAATGTAATGGATGGGTCAGATTTCTTATCTCCTCTTTCATTACACCAAAATGCGGCACAGGTGGTGGGCATTTTTGGAGTCTTAGGTTATTTGATGGTGAGTTACAACTTAGGACAGAACATCTCACACCCACAGCTGAACTACAACTAAAACCAGAGGTAGAATGAAGTCTACTTTGTTTCTGGCATTCTCCCTGAAGAATACCAGGTGGACACACAGCTGGAGGTATTAAATGCTTAATAATCTCATGGCCACACCCACGGAGGTAGGATTAGGACTCTTACCTCTATGGGCACAGCCATAGAGGTAGGAGTGCACAGCAATCTTCTTCGTCAAGTAGGTGTTGCCGTGACCTCTTGACTTGACCAATATGGCCGGTTGACAGTTCTCTGGCTTCACCGGAGCCTTCTCACGCCGACTCTACCCTAATCCTACCTCTATGTCTCCACCTCTTTCCGACCTCCATGGTTGGCGCAGTAACAGGACTGGCAGGGAGAGAGAGAGAGAGGGGGGGGGGACGGAGAGAAGAGAAGGAGGGAAGAGAGAGGAGAAGCGACAAGACAAAAGTCGAGAGAGAGAGAGAGAGAGAGAGAGACCTATAAATTTTAATAAGGTGCTTTTTGCAATGTTTCTTGGCTTTGATGCCCTTTTTGTAAGCATATTCTTAGCTGGTAATTAATTTGCTCTCTCTCTCTCTCTCTTAACTTGAGGCAACACAGTACGTATAGAAAACATCAGCTATTTCGTTTTTATTGTTTTGTGTTTCTGTTTAAAAGGCTAACTTTGAGGCTTCGTCTGAGGGAGTGTTTTTTTAAATGTTTTTTTGTTTGTGTTTTTCTTTGACAGTGTGTGTGTGTGTGTGTGTGTGTGTGTGTGTGTGTGTGTGAGAGAGAGAGAGAGAGAGAGAGAGAGAGAGTGTGTAATTCACCGGGTCGGTCAGGATCACTTGATGGTCGTGATGGTCAGCTTTTACCCTCCCGGAGGGGAGCTGAGAGCTCATATAGTCCGATCTAAGGGCAAGGCTGTGACCTTCACACACGCACACACCCGTCCCCTTGCTCAAGGGGGACAGTAACCTCCCACTTCGTCAGTGAAACTTTTCGCAACCTGAGCGAGGCGCGAACTCCCATCCACCAGTTGGCAAGCGAGAGCGTTACCACTGCACCAGCGAGCGGTGTGTGTGTGTGTGTGTGTGTGTGTGTGTGTGTGTGTGTGTGTGTGTGTGTGTGTGTGTGTGGGTTCCTGGCTAAACCCCGCAGGGCATCTAGTTTAGCCTGGTTATTCTTGTATTGTTCGAAGTGTATATCCCATAGAACCACAAGTTTTCTATATTCTTCTATAAATTCTACGGTTTTATTCTTGAGACCAATTCATCTTGTTGCTTTCAACATCGAATCCTTCCCGCGACTGATGGGAAGGCGGGCAACACTAGGCAACAGGTCGCATGCGTCACGTTCTACGGGCAATTTGTTGCCACCTGTTGCATGCCACACAGTCGCATGCTACGTGTTGCCTTGTGTTGGACTGGTAGGAACACACTTGGCCCGTGCAACAATGTAGCATGCCACATGTTGCCAAAATGTTGCCTCGGTGGAATCGCGCCTTTAAGACTGTACCTAGATCTGGCACCAACTAAATGGGCCCTGACCTTTGCGTGATAACGAGACTCTGACCAAAACCATCAATGGTTTCTGTTAGTGCTTCGTTATCATAATCTAATATACTGTTGCAGTAGCCGCACGTGTGTGTGTGTGTGTGTGTATTTTGGGCAGCCGAAACTACACATTCAAATCGCACCAAAATTGGCACAAAAATCGTAAAAAATTCGCTGATGTGAAAAAACTTGGTCCCATCACGATTGAAAAACTTTTACTATATTTAATAAGCGATCACATTTTGAAAAAAAAAAAAAAAAGTTGCTCGCGGCGCCCGGCATAGGATCTCCGTAGAATTTTTTGCCCACAGCTAAAACTAAATTATATTATAGCAGCGCGAGAGCCCTCCGCAGGAGCAAGTGCGAAGGGCCTGAAGGGCCCATAAGCACTTGTACAGTGCTATAAAATATATGCAGGGGGGAAAATGTCCACAGGGGAAAATGTCTAGAGGGGAAAATGTCTAGGGGGGAGTATGTCCAGGGGGGAAGTTCTCAAGAGGGAAAACATCAGGGGAGGAAAATGTCAAGGGGGGGAATATGACCGGGCCAGGCAGTGCATGGCCTCACCAACATTGCTAAAATATAACTTGTGTTGGTGGCAGATCAAGACGAACACTAATAATTCCATACTCTTTACCCTTTAACTTGGAATCAAACTGCCATCTCTTTATCTTCGGTGCTGAGCTGTAACAAGAGATTTACACTAGAATATGCTGCTTGTCACGATAAAGTGCAATGGAAAAATGTAGAGCCTTGTCGTATCGAGAGAAAGTGAAGAAATATGAAATTCTTCGCCAAGATAATGTAGCTGTATTTAGCTTCATATCACAGCCAGTTATTTCAGTATGTAAAGTATATTACACTGCTGAAATCTGGTTAATTGACTACAGTACAAACCCAGGAAATCCACTGGGAATGGTCATAGGGCACTCCCCCACCCTCCTGGACTACATTAACCCCTCAGCAGTTGGGGTATACAGTAGAATTTTATTCTAGGAAATGCTAAACGATTGTGTTCAGATCAGAGAAACTTCTCCCAGTGAAAAAGGTCAACAATATTGTGTGTGTGTGTGTGTGTGTGTGTGTGTGTGTGTGTGTGTGTGTGTGTGTGTTTTGAGTACGGATGACAATTTATTCAACCTGGGAAAGGCTTCTCGTATTAAAGATTTATTAATGCTATATCTAATTCCTTAGTTCGAAAAGACTATCTTCAGCTGATAAATATCTTCAGAAAGTGGAGAGACGAAAATGAAAAAGGCATCACCGTACTCAAACGGTTAGCCATGTCGCTGAATCTTGATTCTTTTGCCGGTGTCGTATGCACAGAGTGACTTGTGCTGGAAGTTACCGTTTCGCTTAGTGCGCATGCGCTAAGTGGCCATTTAGCTTCTATTTTGAAAGTATCTGCATGTTATCTCAAATTTTGTGCCATTTATCAACAACATTGTATGAAATACATGTGTCAGGAAGATAGTTGGATGTCTTATCGACCTGTAGGTAACTATAGGTCGATATATGGACATATATATAAATAAAGATATACAAGGATGTTACAGGCAGATTGTGAAATTAGTCATTTCGTGAATTAAGATTAATTTAGTTTTGGTTTATTTAGGTTAGGTTGATCTAGGATAAGGTTAGGTTAGGTTAGGTTTGGTTAATTTAGGCATAACAGAAAAGGGAAAGGTAACTTCCAGCATAATGTCACTCCGTGCATATGACACCGGAACCCACTTGAGAGATTGTAACTGACAAATTCCAGTAGCGCAGATATGAAGTTAACGCGCTCTTTACCTTGGCTTATTAGTTTACTCTTGCTACTCCCGAATGATTTTATGTAGGTTAAGGACAACCATTATAAGTTAAGAGTAATGAAAAATGTTTCAGCAACATTCAGATGGAGGCTCACATCCTGTGCTGCTGTTTCCCGCAGCAACTGAATTTTGATCTCGCCATTCGTCGATCAGCCCAAGATCAAGAGAATTATCAAGAGAATTACCAGGTCTTCTCAACCTCGTACCAATATTCTCTTGTGCGCAGTGACGTCACCCTAGTGGTTCAGTCTGCTTCAATCTGAAATCACTCAGCCAGTCCTCCTGACCAAAGTCCATTATAACATGTCGGAACATTTGCTGACAAAAGCGCGTCCGTGCTGCGCATCAAGTGTTATCACGTCACGTGGAGGTTTTTCAGATTTCAGCTCACAGAGCTCTGTTGCCCACGTGCGACGGGTAGGTGTGGTTCGATGCCATACATTTTTCCGTATTCAGGTTCTAGATTGAAATATTCATAAAGAACGCATGCAGAAGAAGAAAATGCACAAAACTGTATAACAAGTGTTGCTAATTAATAGTGGTGAAAGTTCGCAGAGGTTGTACTGTATTTTACGTACCGTATTTTACTGGTTTCATTATCATGAGATGGGGTGACATTTTTGTATTTTTTTTTTTTTTTTTTACAGTAAATTATGCACGGTAATTTATTTTTTCTCTGGTTCACATTCTCTTCTTTCTCCTCAAAGTCCATATAAAAACCTCTTCGTCTTAGTTTGTGTGTGTGTGTGTGTGTTCAACTCTGGGCATAGGCTTCACAGCCTGCGTCAAGGCCCAGTAGTCCTCCTACATACCACACACTTCTACATGTCACCACTTCGGCGTTAACACCCACCGTCCATATTCAAGCTACGGCTGTCTCATACCGGACTGGTGTTTACGACATGTCGGCGGGTCTTCTGGTAGATCAGTAAACTCTGCTTTTATTAAATTCAAATCCTTAAACTGTTCCCTGCCCCAGCTGGGATTTGAACCTAGGTCCGGTAGGACTGCGGGCCACCTCTCTACCGACTGAGCCACCTCCACCTCTCTACCGATTGAGTGTTTTATATATATATATATATATATATATATATATATATATATATATATATATATATATATATATATATATATATATATATATATGTTCTTACCTAATTCTTACCTAATTGTATCTTTACAGGAATGAGTCAAGCTCGTATTGTCCCGTGTCTTAGACCATATTTATCGTACATATCCTTAAATTTGTGAATTGTTTTGCCACACACTATTTCATTCGGTAGTGCATTCCATTGCTCAATTGCTCTGTTTGGGAAACTGAATTTCCTTACGTCTTTATCACCTCTCTTCTTATGCAGTTTTTTGCAGTGTCCTCTTGCTGATGCTTCTCCATATGTTAAGTAATCATTTATGTCTATTTTCTCCTTTCCTGATATGCACTTATATAGCATTATCATGTCACCTCTTTTCCTTCTCTCCTGTAGTGTTGGTAGATTCAGTTTATTTAGTCTTTCTTCGTAGCTTAGGTCCCTTAAGCTTGGTATCCATCTTGTAGCGGCCCTTTGAACTTTTTCAATCTTGTCTATATGCTTTTTGAGATGAGGACTCCAGACTATTGATGCATATTCCAGGGTTGGTCTAATGAATGATGTTATTATCCTTCTTAGCATGTCTTCATTTATGTATGTGAATGCTGTTCTCATATTTGCAAGCAGTGTATACATGTTCCGTACCTTCTCGCTGATGTGGTCAGCCGGAGATAGTCTGTTATTGATAATCACACCTAGGTCTTTCTCTCTTTCTGATGTGTATAGGGTTTTATTTCCTAACTTATAATCCCAATCAGGTCTTTTTCGACTTTTACCAAACTTGATTACATGACACTTGTCCACATTGAATTCCATTTGCCATGTACTACTCCATTCATGAAGTTTATTTAATTCTTCTTGTAGCTCCCTACAAGAGTCTGTGCTAGTAATTCTCCTTTGTATTTTTGCATCATCTGCAAACATATTCAGATAGCTCTCATTTCCAGTGTTACTGTTTATATCATTTATGTACACTAGAAACATGATTGGTGCCAGCACCGAACCCTGTGGTACTCCACTATAGTAGGACTCGCGCACGTTTGCGGCTGTGGTGTGGTCCGCACCTGTGTACAGTGTTGCCACGTTTTCTATACCGTTATCTCTCTCTCTCTCTCTCTCCTGGCGGGAAATGTGAGCCACCCTGAGTACTTTTGATTCTTTTATAAGTTATTTATAATTGTGCTTTCATCTGTTAATTTGGTTTTGTTATATTTAGTAGTAGATGGAGTGTCAAAGTTACTGTCTGCTGAGAGGTTTGTTACGTTACTGATTCATACACCCCGACGTAGTGGGGTGTGGGTGTAGGTGTGGGTGGGAGTGTGGATGTGGGTTTGTTGGGGTGGTGGTCCAGGGGGGAGGGGAAGGGTGAAGGGGGATTTGACCTGAGACACCCAGGAGGGATTAAGAAGGGAGGGAAGGGGAAGGGGGGGCTGGATTCACCTACCACATGGCGGGAAATGTGAGCCACTCTGAGTACTTTTGATTCTTTTATAAGTTATTTATAATTGTGCTTTCATTTGTTAATTTGGTTTTGTTATATTTAGTGATGCCGACAATGCATTCAATGCATGCCCCTCTCCTGCCTCTCTCTCTCTCTCTCTCTCTCTCTCTCTGTAGGGAAGCTATCTGTCAGTGCTGCCACTCACAAGAATTATATGAATTATTTCTTTTACTTTGGATATTGGCATATTTCTTCTTTTTTCAGGCTCATTCTATTATATCCATAACTGTAATATTATTAACCACCCTAAAACTACGCTAAAAAACATTAAAAGTGACTGCTATTTCTTTTAGCAACACTGTACAATATGTATGCCATGTTTCTGTGTTACTGTATAAATATTTTATGCATAATTAGATTACTGTTGATTCATACATCAAAATACACAAGTGTAAGTTTTATTCATCTGAATTTATCGAATTTGTGATGCCTTGTACATAAATAGCTTCCGTTTCACATCGCAAGTTGAGGAAACGTGGCACCATTGTAAACAGGTGCGAGCCACACCACAGGCGCTTACGGGCGCAAGGCCGACTATAGTCACTTCTTTCCATGATGAGTAGTTTCCTCTTAGTACTGTCCTCATTTCTCTTTTTATGAGAAAGTCTTGCATCCAACAAAACAGTTTGCCTCGAATTCCTCCTTGATGGTACAGCTTCCATAAAAGTCTTTGGTGTGGTACTGTGTCAAAAGCTTTCTTGAAATCTAAATAGATACTGTCCACCCATCCTTCCCTTTCCTGTATTGTGTTTGTTACTCTGTCATAGTAGCTCAACAGATTAGTAACACATGATTTTCCTTTTCTGAAACCAAACTGTCTTTCTGTTATCATACTGTGTTCTTCTAGATGATTTACCCAAGCTTTTCTTATAAGTTTTTCTAATACCTTGCTTACAACACTGGTCAGTGATACTGGTCGGTAGTTGAGAGGATTTTGTCTATTTCCTTTCTTGAATAAGGGGACTATATTTGCTTTTTTCCAAATATCAAGTAGTTTCCCTTGACTCAAGGATTTCTTGAAAATTAAAAATAATGGTTTACTTAACTCCTTTGCACATTCTCGTAACACCCAACATGAAATTTCATCAGGACCACTTGCTTTTCCTCTGTCTAATCTATTTAACTCCTCTTGTATTCCTTTTTCTGCTATTTGTATATCTGGTAGTATGTGTGGACATGCGTGTTCCACATATTCCCTCTCAAAATTTTTTTCTTCTGAAAAAACTAATTGGAAATTCTTATTAAGTGCTTCACAAATATCTTTCTCTTGTGTATAAATGATTCCCTCGTCCGTGATGGATTGTATTATATCTTTTATTTTGGTTTTGCTTCTGATATAGCTGTAAAACAGCTTTGGTTGATCACTACTTTTATTTATTATATCCTCCTGAAACTGTTTTTGGGCTTCCCTCCTTATTCTTGTATAGTCGTTTCTTGCCTGTTTGTAATTATTATACGCCCTTTCACTATTGTGTCTTCTGTATCTATTCCACAACAAATCTCTTCTTTCTTTAGATTTTTTACATTCTGTATTGAACCATTTCTGTATTATCTTATCTGCTTCTTTGTGCTGTGGGATGTACTTCTGGACTCCTATTTCATAAAATTCACAAAAAATTTTATATACAGCATTTAAATCTTGTCCTCTAAGCTCATTTTCCCAATCAACTTCTAAGAAATACTTCTTTAGGTCTTGATAATTTCCCTTTTTATAGTTTAGTCTCTTTTTGTAACTGTCATTGCTGTTTACTATGTCATATGCTATCCTGAAGTTATAATTTAGTACTGTACTGCATGATCGCTTTTGCCGAGTGGAGGGTGATATATTAAACTGTCAATGTCATTTTTTTGCCTAGTAAATATTAGATCTAGCACTGAAGGTACATCAAGTCCTCTTTTTCTAGTGGTTTCCCTCACATGTTGCGTTAAGAAAAACTCTTGTACGAGATCCAGGAGCTTTTGGTCCCAACAGCTTTCTTGGCTATTTATATCTAGAGTATTCCAATTTATATTTGTATTGAAATCCCCAGTTAGTATAATTCTTTCCGATTTCTCTTCCGTTTTATGTAGCAAGGATCTTATACTCTGAATTGTACTCTCTGCCAGGTCCTCATATTCGTCTCTTTCCCATGTGTTTGATCTGGGTGGCATATACAAATTGGCTACAATTACTTTACCTTCAGATGTGTTGATCTCTACTGCAATCAGTTCTACTTGTAATGGTATATCTAGGTTTATTTCCTTGACTTTTAGATTTTTCTTAGTTAATATTATAATTCCTCCTCCTTTTTTTAAATTTCTGTCTCTTCTCCATATATTGTATTCCTCTAAGTTTAGTATGTCATTGGATATCCTTGGTGTTAATTTTGTCTCAGTTAGGCATATTATTTGTGGTTCATTTTCTCTGACATAATCATTCATCTCTAGTAATTTGGATACCATTCCATCCACATTTGAGTACATCAACTTTATCATCTTGTTTATATACCGTACTTGTCATGACATGGTTCTACTAACTTCCCCCTTTTTCTTCCATCCTGTTTGTGTACCACTTTCGTACCTGCAATCCTATTACTTTGTAAAAAAATTTCTTCTTGTCCTCTTCTGATCTTCCCTCATTTTTTGTTTTTGCTTCCTCCCTTTTCTCTTTCAGTAATTCCAGTTCCTCTTGTGTTAGACATCTTTTTATCCATACATTTTTGAACGCCTCTTTTTCCATAAGATTCTTTGCATTTTTTAGTATCTCTTCCACAGTGTTTACACTCTGGAAAGTCACCTTTAGAGGTCTTGTCTTGCTTTTCTCGTATTTCCCTAACCTTTTGTGTTCCTCTGTGTCTTTACTACAGATTTCCTCTGATACTTCTTTCAGTAAGCTCATTACATTTGCCATCTCCTTTTTGTCTCTAGTGATTTTGTTTTTAATTTCTTCCTCTTCTATACCAGTGATTACTATTGATTTATTTATTTCTACTGAATCTCTGACTAACTTTGGATTGTTTTGGATTATTCTTTTCACTTCCTTTTTAATGTTTTTTTCCTCCACCCTTGTTTCTAAGTCTTTCTTTACTTTCACCATTTCAGCATACGTGATTTCTACATCATTTTTGTAGCTTTGCACAGCTTCATTCACCTGTGTTATCTTCTCCTCAATATCACTGCTCTGGTCCATAAGACTGCTTGCTTGTCTAATTGTCTCTGTGTCATTTTTTAACTCTTCCATAACAC
Source organism: Coenobita brevimanus (assembly GCF_032717465.1). NCBI lineage: Eukaryota > Metazoa > Arthropoda > Malacostraca > Decapoda > Coenobitidae > Coenobita > Coenobita brevimanus. The sequence goes on along the minus strand of NC_137024.1, from coordinate 27,404,758 downwards.
TCTCGTGATTAACTACTGTACTTCCCATTTCACTCACTTTCTTCCTAAGGGTATTCAATTCCACTGTTAGTTCACTGATGGTTGTGTCTTTCTTATTGGCCTCCCTTCCCAGTTTTTCTATCTCTTCCTTTTGCAAGTGCATTTGCTTCTTTATTTCATCAATTTCATTTTTGAAAGCCATTTCTAGTTTGTGTACACGTTCAACCAGTCTATTGTGAGTCTCCACTTCAACCAGTTCTTGGTAGAAATCATCATTTTGCTTTCTACTTTCATCCCTTTTCTTTTCCAAATTTGTTTTACTGAAGTATGTATCCATTTTGTAATACTAAATGAACAGAGTGTGTACTTACAAAGCATGCACGCTTTCCCCGTCTTGCTGTAGTATAAACAAACCCAGCTGACTCAACGCATCGTGGTTCTTTGTTGTTTGAACCAGTCTTATTTAAACTTACTGTATTATTTCTTTTCCTTTTAATAATGAAAAATCATATAGTCTAACCTGGTACAAAGCTTGACTCATTCAAAGATACTTATTTAGGTAATGCCTCTGGCCGTGTTGAGCTGGTATGGAGCGCCGGTACAGACGTCTACCTCCGACGATGCCGTGTGTGTGTGTGTGTGATAATACAAAAAATAAACGAATGAATGTAAACATTTTTTCCTTTAATTCCTACCTTTTCCTTATACAGTATATACTGAATTATATAACCCGTGTCAAGGTTAGGAAGAAAACCCTTCATGAACCCCGTACCTTCCACCAACTCTTCATTAACCCTTCACAAAATTGTCAACTCTTCATCGTCTCATGAACATCAACCTTTTTTCAAGCTTTCATCAGCATATAATCTACCAATAAAATTACTAGAAAAACTGCAATGAAAAAATAAATACAATCTATCTATATACCTAATGCGCTCCCCCTCCCCCCACAAGGGCTGTAGCCGGTGGGGGTAGCCGAGACAGGACGACACACTTCCACACATACACATTTACTCTTATCTTAGTCCCAAGAGGAGAAAGGATAGATCCTCACCGCACTACACCACACGAAGGTCAACTGCACAGTGCAATCAGCGACATCCGCAACAGGGCCCAAGTGCAGAGCTGGTTTAACCCTGCCACATCATTATGGACCCGTCCCCTTACCCGCACCTGACCTGATCAGCTGATCACACCAAATGAGGGAGAATATCCCCTTGGGGCCGCGTCACCATTTATTCATTCACAACTTCTCTCCAGTCATCCCTATCATGCACAGCCACTCTTCCCTGCTCTACAGACAGCCCTCTTGCATCTAAAATTCTCTTCACACTGTCAGCCCATCCTATTAGTGGTCTTTCTCTCAGCCTTACACCTCTCACATTTAGTCCAGTTACCCTTTTCACCAATCGTTCTTCATGCATTTCATTCCCCCCACGTGCTCAAACCATCGCAACACTCTCTGTTCAACTCGTTCAGCCTTCTCCCGCATAGGCTAACTCCGGTTCTCCTTCGCACTTCATCATTTCTCACTCAATCCATACTCGTCACTCCACACATACTCCTCACCTCAGACATCTCATCTCCTGTACCTTCAAACTCTTCCTCTCTGCAATAACCATATTCCATGTTCAGCCCCATATTATGCAGTTGGTACTGTACCACTATACCCTCATACAGCCTTCTCTTTACATCCATTCTAAGCGAATAACATTATAACACTTTCACTCCTCCCAGCACCTTTCCTACTTCATTCATTCTAAACTTACACCTCTACATCTATTATTCCATCCACAGCAACGTATAATCCTAAATACTTAAAACACTTTACCTCCTAAAGTAGCTAACTATTCAAAACTACATTCATCCTCCTACCATCTACCAACTTCATACACTTCATCACTTTACTCTTATTCTCATTTACTCTCAAATTTCTACTTTCACACACCCTTCCAAACTCCTCTACCAACTGTCTCAATCTCTCCTCAGAATCAGCAACCAGTGCAGTATCATCCACAAACAACAGCTGATTCAGATTCCACCCTCTAGCATCAGCATTCACCAGACTCAAACATCCACCTAACATTCACATTCACCTCCCTTACAACACCATCCATATAAATATTAAACAACCAAGGTGACATCACACATCCTTGCTGCAGCCCCACTCTCATTGGAAACCAATGACTCACAGTATTTCCCACTCTTACACACACTCTACTATTTACATTAAAAAAAAAAAAAAAAACTCCTTTTAATAACTTATCATCTAGTCCATACAATCTCAGAACAGTTCACAAAGCCTCCCTATCAATTCTATCATACGTTTTCTCTAAATTCATGAATGCCTAAAACACATTTTTACCTTTCGCAAGATACAGTTCACACACCTGTATCACAGCAAACACATGATCCACGCATCCCCTCCCTCTCCTAAAGCCACACTGCTCATCACCAATCACGTCCTCTGTACCCTCTCTGACTCGCTTAATCAACACTCTACTATACACTTTACCTACAACACTCAACAGATTTATACCCCTAAAACTAGTACATTCATACTTATCCCCCTTACCTTTATAAAATGGAACCACACATGCAATTGCCCAGTCAATCAGCACCATCCCGCCCACAAAACAAACATTCAGCAATCTCACTAGTCACCCAACAATAATCGCTCCACCACCTTTCAGACATTCCACAGCACACTCATCCATACCTGCAGCTTTCCCTGTTTTCGCTCCACCACCTTCAGACATTCCACAGCCCACTCATCCATACCTGCAGCTTTCCCTGTTTTCGTCTCCTTTACTGCCATCGTGATAAAAGAATCATTCAGTTCTCCAACACATTTATTCCTTGCACCCTTCCATCTGCCACAATCTCAGCCTCCCTTCCCTCCTATATATTTAACAATCTTTCAAAATACTCTGCCCATCTCTTCCTTACTGCGTCCATCTCAATTATCTTCTCTCCATCTTTGCTTTTACTCGCTCTTCCTTCCCAGACTCATCCCCACGCACTCTCCTCACCTCCTTCCACATTTTCTTATTCTGTTGAAAATTCTCAGTCAGCCGCCTACCCCACCCCTCATCTGCTGCCACTTTAGCATCACGCACAGCCCTTCTCGCCCTATTCCTCTTTTCCTTATACCTTTCATGTGACATCTCATCCTTCCTCTGCAGCCACACTTCATAAGCACGTCTCTTCTCAGTTAAAGCCATACTTATTTCCTCGCACCACCATTCACATTCCTTTCTTACACCACCACCCACTCGTCTCACACCACACACCTCTTCCACGTACTCCACCACAGCACTCATAAACAACTGCCATTCCTCATCCACACCGCCATTTTCCTATTCTTTCACTGCGTTCCACTCCTCTTTCAGCGTCTCGTGATACTCTATCAATTTTTTCTTTTATTCAACTCACTCACTTTCAAAATCTCCCTGCAGCACCCAACTCTCCTAGCTCTCACCCACCTCATACCTACTCTGAATTTTCCCTCCACCAGGTAGTGGTAAGACACACCTCCACCCTCCCCTCTGAAAACTCTCTCATCCAACAATCTTCCTCTTACATTCCTGGACACAACCAAACAGCCCACCAATGCTATATCAACAACTCTTCCACCCTCCTGCTTCACCCGTGTAGACTTTTACCTTTCTTCTCAAACAAGGTATTTCCAATCACCATATCTCGTTCAACACACATCCCTATCATTCTTTCCCCATTATCATTTCTTCCAGGCACACCATGCATACCAACTACAACTTTATCTGCTAAATTTCACACTGTAGCATTCAGATCTCCCATTATTACCACATTCACATTTGCTCCGAAACTCTGCACTTATCAACATCATTCCAGAAAGACTCCCTCACTTCTTCATCATTTTCACTACCATGCCCATATGCGCTCACAAATACCCACAATTCACGTCCAAATTTCCCATTCACCTACATCAATCCCGATGATCTCCTTCCATTTAATCACATATTGCTGCACTTCTGGGCTCACTAACAAGGCAACTCCTTCTCTTGCTCTTCCTCTATCAACATCTGACATACTTCTAGTTACACTTCCAAACTTAGATTAATCTTTCCCTTTTATCTCTGTTTCACTCAAAGCTGACACATCCAACTTTCTTCTCACAAACATTCTCCCAATCTCCTTCCTTTTAGCTTCAATCGTGCTACATCCATGAACATTCATAGACCCAATCTTTAGGGTACGGGGATAGTTCAATTCCCATTCCCTTTCTTAATAATTTATATCCTGCAATGAATATTATAGTCCCTGTTCAAATATCACTGGATCAATTTTCTATTAGCGTTAATGCCAAGTTACGACATGACACTATCTCCTCGCCACCCCTCCAGTGCGTGTGGACTTTTCCCCTGACTACTGGTGCAGGCAGTTCTTGTCTGCCCTATTTTCCTGAATTTGATCATTGATGGATGACTTTACCACTAAAATGCCTGAGACGAGGCCACCTGCCATAATCCCCACTCCAGCTACTACCACAGAAAACCCTCGCCAAACAGACGACAGGCAGCCTCGCTCCACCACCAAGATAGCTACCATACGAGCATCCTCGCAAGAGGGGCACAGAATTGTTGTTGTTGTTGAATATTTTCCCCACAACATGGTGGGGAACGGGCAAACAGGAGAGCCCGTCAGGGAAAAATGCAGAAACAGCTCCAATGAAGGAGCAAAGCACGGACAGCAGACTGGCGGACAGGGCAAGGGCGGCAGAGGAAGGGAACGAGGCGATGGTGGAGACAACAGCCCAGTGATCGACAAGGCAAGGGGGAGAGAGAGCGATAGACTGCACGGCGCCAGATGAAAAGAGGCCCCGGCAAGCTCAGGTGGATCCCCAAACGACTCGATGATGGTAGGCGGCCGGCTGCTCAGATGTTCGAAGATGTTCGTAGAGGGCGGAAAGGGACGAGAGCTTGGTGAACGAAACGGCGCCGATGGTAAGGGCGCCGAAGCTCAGGATCAAAGCGTCCCGATTCCGCCCTCAACCCCCATTCACTCGCTCCAGCTCTCCACTGCAGCAGATGGACGCACAAAAGTCAGGCCCGGTCCAGGTGATCACGAGAGCACAACCCCAGTCAAGGTATTGGCGGAGGGAGGGCGGTCGGCCAGGTAAAAGTGGGCGGACGAGCCTCAACCTCCTGGTGGGCTGACAGATGGAGGACAGGCCCGTCCCTCGGCTGAAACGACTGCAGTGGAGAGCTGGTCCCGCCGGGAACAGCGGTGGAGGTGTTGCCTCGGCGAGAGGTGGGCTGTGAGTGGGGGCACAGAAAACGTGCACACACCACAACTAGCCGCCCCTCTCGCCCCGAGCCGCAGCCCACCCACCATCCCAGCCCGAGCTTGAATTACTGCATACCGCCAGAGCTCTTCGGTCCAGTACTGGCTCGATGTGGTACTGATGAGAAGGCTTGATGCTTCTCTGACTCCAGTTTGGCTTGATGCAAACCACTGACATTGGCTCGACGAGATGTCCGTTCTGAACTAGCTCGACTCATTTCAGTCCCAAAGAAGCTACGATGTCCCTCCTCACCTACAGCTTCGGAGAAACCTCGACTTCCCCCCCCCCCATCCACTGAACTGGTTCAATGCAGTTCAGCTCAGGAGAAGCCACGAAATCCCTCCTTACCTACTGAACTGCCTCGATGCGGTTCAACGCTGGAAAAGCCACGACGTCCCTCCTTAACCCTCCTCAAACTGACTAGTAGACTAGTTTAGGGAGGTGATGGGGCCAGTTCGGGATCTGGCTCTGTTTTCGCGATAAAGGGCCTTTGGGGTCCAGTGGACCCCACTTTACCTAACCTGTGATTATTTTCCCATATACCCTGTATATATCTTCCATACAAATTTTCTTTTTTTTTTATGACGTGCTTCTCTTACTGCTTACAGAAACATTGGCCATTACTGTACAGCATGCAATGATAGAACACTGGTGGAACATATCAGTGTTGGTATGGCAGCCACTAATTTCAGATGGTATAAAATTTGTCAATGTTTTTTCATTTATTTTTCCATAAAATATTTCGTCACTTATATGTCCATACATTTTGCACTAAATTGAAGGAAAAGGCCTACAGAAGCTGTGTAAAAGCGATTGTTTCAATAAAGTTGTTGTAAATATTTTTGACGATTTTTTAAATATTGCGGTCTCACACACCCCACATTACCTAAGTAAGGATAAAATTATAGGTTTACCTGAGAAGGATTAATATTTGAACTGGCCTGACGCGGTTCAGTCCAGGTGAAGCCACGACGTACCCCTGGCCGAGACCAACTGCTGCAAGACACCTCGATCTCCGGAGTGACCTCTCTCCCTGTGTTCCCCCTCCCACTTGCCCTCAGTCCCCTCGGCCCTTACACCTGGAAGAGATCCCGGCAACACCACTGTATAACCTGCTGGCCCAATTTTCTCGGGTCCCTTCTAACCTTCCTGTGTGCCCACTTTGGGAACAGTACACAGTAACATCTGTCCCTCAGGTCCTTAGGGAGAACTAGATATCGGGCTCCTCACTTTCGGAACTAGAGTTATAGTCTCCCTTTTGGCCCTTTGCTTCCAAATATATTTTTTACATCTTGCAGTACAGACATAAACTCACCTCCTGCGTCTCCCCCTTTCTCTGGTGTACAGACTTTGCGGTGATCTCCCTAGTGCACTCGAAGGAGAGGTCCCTTCAATCCCTCAGATTGAGACCCCATATCTCAGGCTGGCCACTTCCCTGTCTCAGGCTTAATGTGCCAGGATTATACCTAGAGTGTAAGCATAACAAACCTGTAGTATCGGCATTCTGAGTTTGTGTGCTCACCTTGCACCAGCAGAGTGTATCAGAAGTGTGTTTTGTGTGTTCCCCTCTGTTTAGAACTCAGGGAAATCAAGTTCACGCCAGCACAACAAACACATTATCACACACACTAACATATCATGTTATATAACATATTATATAATTATAACATCTGACATATTTTATAAGAGCGTTAAACAGAAACATTGCAGATTCCTCAGTGAAAGTAAAAAACAAGATAAACAAACTGGTGAAATAAAATAGGCTACATATTGAACAGTTTCCTGTGTTTTACTTGGAAAGAACCACCCTACTATAAACTGAATATAATAAGCAAACTATATTGACGAATATCTCTTCATTTCTTACATTCAAGTTAGATACTCTTACTGTACTACAAAGGGTAGGTAATTGTGATAAGGAGGGATATGCAGGGATTAAGGGACTGAAAAAGTCTCGCAATGAATGGGCAAGGGGGAAGAGGAGACAGGCTGGTAATGGTTAAGGTGTTACGGAAGGTGTAAGCAGGGTGTGGGCAGAGGAACTTTTGAATAGGGAAGGAGTGAGGCTAGTTGGGAGATGTCTAGAATTAGTGGGATAATAAGGCTGACGTGTATGAAGGGGTTTAGGAATGAGGGAGTATGGGAAGATTGGGACACTTCTTACGTAAGGATGTGGATAAGGATTTGCTGAATTATTTGTTAAAAAATAAAACTGTATAAAGCAAAAATTTGTGATACAATACTACAAATGTAATTATTGATTTCTTAATGTTTTGCTAGGCGTTTTTAAGTCGGCTTCCCTCCCTAAGAATGCCTAGGGTGCAGCTGGGTTCCCTTTCTAGACCGGAGCTTAGACACAGTATGAGAGGAATATGGAATAAAAACACAGGGCAACAACCTTACACGTATATTAACAAATTCTCTGCTACAGAACGGGAAGACAATTCACACGATATGCTGAAGTCAATACACAGGCTTGGAGATGGGTATCGAGTATCACGCAGGATACTAGATAGGCAATGGTCTTAGTCTGGGTAAGGAAGCAATACACAGCTTTCACAGTCCTTGCACGGGAGGCTTGTTTCCCAGCGAGAAAGCAAAATATAGGTTTTACTGTGCACGAGGTAGTTCAAGAGTCCTTGTTCTGACACTGGCTCTATTTCCCGATTTACGATAGTTATATATTGTCACTGGATTTTACTTCTTGGCTTACACAGGGTGGATATGCACTGTCACAGAGTTATGAAAATTACATCGAGTTTTGCCTCTCGTTTTGCACAGGATAGACATGCACTGTCTCAAACGTCTTTTCTCACTTCACTGAATTTCACTACTCACTTGCACTGCAGTCTTTGCCTCTCACTCACTGTCTGTGGGAACCACGTATCACAGTCACTGATCGGGCAAAGGGGAAGGGGGAAGGCCTGGGGACTCACAGTTGTCGGCCTGGGGTAGGCGGAGTCCCTTCAGGAGTCCCTTTGTCTCGCGGCCACGGGACAACTCGCAGGGGCGTTGTCTCTCATCAAGGGCTCGGGCTGGGCGTGGTGAAGGGCCCCTCACTGTCGGAGCTGGGGACTGGGGTCTGGCCCTCAGGGCTAGGGCCAAACAGGCTCTGGAGGCATTCCCTCAGGTGCCTGGTGGAGGAAGGGCGTCACCTTCGTCAGGGAGGGGAGAGGTCTCGCCCCGGAGTCCTGAGGGCACCCACGAAGGTCTGTTGGCTGTGGTCTCCTTCCCACTGCATCGCCGTCAGGGTGGGGCTGCAGCGTTGCTCCTGGCAGGAGTCCATCAGGTGGGGGTCCTCCTCAGGGACTGACTGGATGAAGAATAACCCCGGGGATAACACTGGGCCTCTCTACCAGTCCTCGGAGCAGAAGTCCTCCTCCTGGAGGTTGCCTTGGTCTAGGTTGACAGAGAAGTGGCCTGCGTTCTCATCGGTTGGCGGGGCTGATCGCAGGTCACCCTGATGTTGCGGAGTCACAGTGGGCAAGGGATTTTGGTGCCCCTCCCCGGCGCGGCTACTGGCCATCACCGAGTTCCCTTGGGCAACAGACGGAGGGCGGCTACAGGCCATCCCTTCACTGTCGGTGTGGCTTCCGGCCGTCATCGGGGCCTGACTCCTCAACGGGATCACAGACAAAGCACGGCTACAGGCTGTTGCTTGACTGCAGGCGTGGCTACAGGCCATTGCTGAAGTCCCATATGGAGGGTGGTGTGTAGAGGAGAAGCGGCTACAGGCCATCTCCTGCCTACTGGCGTGGCTACAGGCCATCACTGGTTTCAGGCCATCATAGGTTCTGCAGGGGGTGTAAGCAGCACCTGTCGGAGCGGCTACAGGACGTCTCCTTTTTGGGGGCCCGGCCACAGGCCGTGGCCTTTTTGTGTGCGGCTACCAGCCGTCACAATGCGCAGCTGCAGGCTGTCGCCTTTTTATTGGAGCAGCTACAGGCCGTCTCCTGGTTTTTAGAGCGGCTACAGGCCGTCTCTTGGGTTGTGCAACTACCGGCTGTCGCTGGGGTACTGCTTGGAGCTGATTGTTCAGCTCCACCCCGATCCTGGCGAGGGCTAACTCGCCCGAGAGGTTGTACACTCGGACTGGGGTGGTCACGTCTGGTGCACTCCGGGGAATAGGGGCGCGCTGCCCAGAGGGACTTATGTCCGTATTGACTGGACATGGTGCGCGCACCATCTACCCCTCCATAGTCTCCTCCTGGGGGTGGTTGCCTGAGTTATCACGGCTGGTATTTCACTTAACATTTGTGTAACTAATGGCAACAAATTTGTAATCCGCATTCTTTTTTTATTTGGTAGTGCACCGAGGTTAAATACACTCCAATTTCTCCATTAATCTAGTTAAAAAAAAAAAAATCCAGTATCCCATAAAATTTCGCGCAATTCAGTTTTCTCTCTTATTCTCCATTTTTTCTTTCTAACCCACTGCCGCTGACGTCATCATCTGCGCATGGGGAGACCATTCTCTTGATCCTGGATCAACCTAAGTGCTTATACATACAGCACGAACACATTCACAGGCATAAAATATAAACGATTTTTAAAAACAAGTTTTACTGATTATTAATTAAAACCATAATGCCCAGATATTCCCTGTTTGTTGCTAAAAAAAATAACGGTACTGAAATTCATGTCTCTTAAACCATGCTCATGACTAACAACGACCAGTGAACTAATCATGAACTGTATGATTCAGCAAGTTAATGCAGAAACGTCTATTTATCTATCTATATACCTAGGCTTCTTCCCCCAAGGAAAGGGAGGTAGCCGAGACAGGACGACACACTTCCCATTACTCCTCCATTCAAATACATTCATTCACATCTTAGCCCCAAAGGGGAAAAGGAACAGATCCTCACCGCATCACACCGCACAAGGGTCAATTGTGCAGTGCAATCAGTGACATCCGCAGCAGGACCCGACAGCAGAGCTGGTTTACCCCTGCCACATCATAATAGACCCATCCCCTTACCCGCACCTGACCTTACTAGCTGATCAGTCCAAATGAGGGAGAATATCCCCTCAGGGCTGCGTCATCATTTATTTATTCACAATTTCTCTCCATTTATTTCTGTCACGCACAGCCACTCTTCCTTGCTCAACAGACATTCCTCTCGCATCCAGCGCTCTCTTCACACTGTCCATCCATCCTATTTGTGGTCTCCCTCTCAACCTTACACCTCTCACATCAGATCTAGTTACCTTTTTCACCAATCGCTCTTTATCCATTCTCTCCATATGCCCAAACCATCGCAACACCCTCTGCTTAACTCTACTAGCCATCTCCTGAACAACCCCAGTTCTCCTTCGCACTTCATCATTTCGCACTCGATCCATACGCGTCACTCCACACATACTCCTCAGACACCTCATCTCCATTATTCAAACTTTTCCTCTCTGCTACACCCATACTCCATGTTTCAGCCCCATATAACGCAGTCGGTACCACAACACCCTCATACAGCCTTCTCTTTACATCCATTCTAAGTGAACGACACCTAAACACTTTTTTCATTCCTCCCAGGACCTTACCTACTTCATTCATTCTAAACTTCATTTCTGCATCTATTCTTCCATCCACAGGGGAGCGCGGTAGCACAGTGGTAGCGCACTGGACTTGTGATCGGGGGATTGCAAGTTCGAGCCCCGCCCGGGCTGCCATACTGGGAGGGGTAGCTCCCTCCTGTAACCCTAGCGGGGCTATATAGTCCAATACAGGACTTAGCTCGGGGGAACTCCATTTCTCCCATTTTTTCCATCCACAGCAACATGTGACCCTAAATATTTAAAACACTTTACCTCCTGAAGTAATTCACCATTCAAAGCTATATTCATCCCCCTACCATCTACCATCCTCGTACACTTCATCACTTTACTCTTATTCTCATTTACTTTCAATTTCCTCCTTTCTCACACCCTTCCAAACTCCTCTACCAACTGCCTCAATCTCTCTTCTGAATCAGCCACCAGTGCAGTATCATCTGCAAACAGCAGCTGCTTCAGATTCCACTCTCCATCATCAACATTCACCAGACTCAGACCTCCACCTAAAACTCTTGCATTCACCTCCCTTACAACACCATCCATATAAATATTAAAAAACCAAGGCGACATCACATATCCCTGTCGCAGCCCCACTCTCACGGGAAACCAATCACTCACAGCATTACCCACTCTTACACACGCTCTACTATTTACATAAAAACTTTTCATTCCTTTTAGTAACCTACCATCAAGTCCATACAATCTTAAAACAGTCCACAAAGCCTCCCTATCAATGCTATCATACGCTTTCTCTAAATCCATGAATGCCCAAAACACATCCTTGCCTTTCGCTAAATACTACATAAAATACATAAAACCTACATCATCGTCTTTGTCGATGTTTTTTCCAGCTGATAGGCATGAAAAAAAGGGGGGGGGAATCAAATACTAGCACCTTAAGTCGAGGAAAATATATACTTACGCACAGTTAATTGAATTCCCAACGTCACATCGACAAAGACGATGATGTAGGTTTTATGGCGATGAATACACTTATGAATGGTGAAAATTAGCCAAGAAGAGAATTTTTGGGGTGTGCCTGGTGCCCTCGTCCTCAGGTTTTCACGATCCTCACGATTTAATGATACACCGGAAATAGAACACTTACAAAGGTACAGGGCATAAAAACTCGGCAGAACATCTTACCACATCTATTGTCTTAGTTCAATTCCCTTACAATATATATACAAAGATACACTGAATATGGATGGGGTAGAGTGACAGGTTAATTGATATTAGCATAACATATCACATGGGCACTGTGTTTACACCTGAGTTAATACACGAGAGTAACATGCAGCATAGTGCCCCTGTAAGTAGAATGCAGCATAGTGCCCCCATGAACACCCAGACACCCCCACAAGGAGCCCACAGAGGAGCAGCAGCAGCGCGCCGGGACTCGGTGCGACAACGGCCTAAGTCAGCCCGAGCCGCACTCCCCTATGACCCAGAGCTCGCCCGCCGTCACCATAGCAGGAATACTACACTACCTTCTGGGCAAGCCTTCACCAACCAGCTAAGGGGTGGAGCTGCCTATGCAGCTCCAGCCAGCACCCCAAAGCAGACGGCCTGTAGCTGTTCCTGCCTTCCACAGGAGACGGCCTGTAGCTGCTCTGAAGGTGTCTTCCTCTTTGAGATGGCCTGTAGCCACTCGTCCCTCGCTAAGGAAATGGCCAGTAGCCATCCTGAGGGTAATAAGGAGTCGACCTGTAGCCACTCCCACCTTTGCCAAGAGACGGCCTGTAGCCGCTCTGAAGGTGTTCTTCCAGAGACGGCCTGTAGCCGCTCCAAACCCCTCCTGCAGGAGACGGCCTGTAGCCACTCCCTCCTTCGTCAGACGGCCTGTAGCCGCTCTCCCCTCGCTAAGGAGACAGCCTGTAGCCGCGCTGAGGGTAATGAGGAGATGGCCTGTAGCCGCTCCGAAGGTGCTCCCCTTGAGATGGCCTGTAGCAGCTCCAAACCCCTCCTGAAGGAGACGGCCTGTAGCTGCCTCCCACCTTCGTCAGACGGCCTGTAGCCACTCTGAAGGCATTCCCCCAGAGACGGCATGTAGCCACTCGCCCCTTGCTAAGGAGACAGCCTGCAGCTGCTCTGAGGGTAATGAGGAGACGGCCTGTAGCCGCTCCGAAGGTGTTCCCCTTGAGACGGCCTGAGCCCCTCTACACCTCTAATGCAGGAGATGGCCTGTAGCCGCTCTGAAGGTGTAGCTGGGTCTGCTGGCAGACATTCACCCTCTCAGGCCACGACCAGTAGCCGGGCCTTGGCGGCCAGTAGCCATGCCCCTAGGAAGCCATGGCCAGTAGCCGGGCCTTGGCGGCCAGTAGCCATGCCCCTAGGAAGCCACGGCCAGTAGCCGGACCTTGGCGGCCAGTAGCCATTCCCCTAGGAAGCCACGGCCAGTAGCCGGGCCCTATGGCAGGAAGTGGCCAAGAGCCATCCCGCCGCCTAAGTTTGACGCCAGTTCCCTGACCCCCAGCACAGAGTGCGTAGAGGAGTATTGGAGAGGCCCTATAGTCTCCCCTGGCCTCTGTTCCCTACGACTGGCTCTGGAGGAGACTCACCTGACGGACCCTGATGCGGGCCGGTGCCGCAGTCCCCTCCTGTTGGCGCCACCCAGCCCTAGGGATCGCAGTCCTTGGGAACCCCAGACCCTTCCCAGAACGCCTGGGTGGGAACTCCCTACAACTCGACGGCAGAGGACCTCCCCCTCCGTCAGGAGCCTGAATTACCGATTCAGGCAATTGTTCGGCCCCAGTCCTGAGGGCCGCACTTCGGTCCCTAGCCCTGAGAGTTCGGGCCCCTTCGCCACCAATAGCCCCGGAGGAGAGCAGACGCCCCTGCTTGTGATCCTGTGCCCCCTGAGCATGGAGACCCCTGGTGGTGCCCAGCCCCGTCAGTAGTGGAGCTGTGTGGCCCCTTAGCTGCGCCCTTGGCGCCAAAATAACTATAGTGACAGTGACTGTATAATAATAGTGATCCAGTAGTGATGAGGCAGAATAGTGAACTTACAGTAATAGACCAAAAGTTGGAAAGTGAGATAGACCCAGTGAAAGGCTATACAGTGATAAGACCAATACCAGGGCCATGGAGTAAGTAAAAGTAATTGACCAAAAGTGACCCTATAGCAGAAAATAACAGGGTGAACATACTACCATCAAACTCTGCATCATAGTACTATAATCACAATTAGACCCCAGTGCCTTACACTCCCCCCCTCTGGTGAGGAATAGCCCTAGCCTCTCCACGCACGTAAAGACCCTGGACTATACTAAATTAGAACATTCCTCCTCGAATATTGTTTTCAATACATTTTCCCGCCAGTATCCTGTGAGATACTATTCACCCAACCTAGTTATAAGAGTTTATGATCACCCAGAATATCGTGTCTGTAACATCTGCTGTTTCCCTTGTCTGACTGAGTAATACACGTGTAAGGTTATTGCCTGAGTTTTTGTGTCCTGCCTCTCTCCTATCTGTCTAAGCCCCAGTCTCGAAAGAGGACCCCGCTACACTTTAGGTGCTTTAAGTACGGGAAGCCGAACCTAAAAACACCTACCATTACAGAGAGAATATCACATAGCCGTGGTGACACTGTTCATACACTCGGTCTCTTTGGACTGTACATGGTAGGTTGGTCTCTTGGCCACACATTAGTATATTACTCTGGTTCTGGGTTGCTTAGACATACACACAACACTCTGGATAAACTGGAGTAGAGACCTTTATGGGTAGTGTTTCTGTTTCACTGTTTCTATATCACCTACAGTCAGTGTCACTGTTAAGTCTTAGCACGACACTGGGGTCTGGAGGCGTCGTCACTGGGCTGCTGAGGCCTGGGCTTAACTGAGGTAGTGCCTGGGAGTGGGAGGGAGCCCTCCTGGGGGGCCCTCCTGCAGAAGGCACAAGACAGCTCTTGGGGGCGTCACGACCCGGGTGCGTGTCTGGTCTGGGGTGCAGGGAGGCCCTTTTCTGCTCGGGCCTCGACCTGGTGAGGGGGCCCTCAGGACTGGGGTCAAACAGCGTCAGGAGTTGGACCTGCCACTTCTTGCTCCTGGCGGAGGGCTGACGGTGAGTGAGGCCAGAGCAGTCCTGCCCTGGGGTCCGGGGACTGGCCCTGGAAGGAAGGGGACTGTGGTCGCTGCTGGGTGGGGGCGCTGTCAGGGGTTGACTGTGGCACCTCACCCGCAGGGCTTCCATCAGGATCCGGCGTCGTCCAGGGGCAGACTGAAGGGCGTGAACCCCGCCCTCAGTGACAGGACCTCGCCACCACTCCTGAAGCGGCAGCACCTCCAGGGGACCACAGCTAGAGGGAGAGACAGAAGGGCGTCCCCTGCAGCCGAGGGGTGGAGAGTGAACCGCACAAGGGACCTTCTCCAACGGAAGAACCTTCGGGACTGTGGATGAAGGGTGTACAGTGGCCGTCCCTTCCCCGACGCGTACAGTGGCCATTGTCACAGTTCCACAGCCCCTAGGGGCAGCAGCAGAAGGACGTACAGTGGCCGTTCCTTCCCCGATGCATACAGTGGCCGTCATCGCAGGGCACTCCTGAAGGAGGAAGAGGCAGATGAGGGACATACAGTGGCCGTTACCGCGGGGCTACTCCGGTAGGAGGCGGAGGAGGTGGATGAGGGACGTACAGTGGCCATTCCCTCCCCGATGCGTACAGTGGCCGTCGTTGCAGCTCCACTCCTCCTGCCTTTGCCTGTTGGTGTGCGTACGGTGGCTGTCACACTGAGGCGGGCTCCAGATGTGGCTGCAGCAGAAGGACGTACAGTGGCCGTTCCTTCCTCGACGTGTACAGTGGCCGTCGTCGCAGAGCTGCAGGGGGAGACGGCTGAGGGACGTACAGTGGCCGTTACTACGGCACTACCTGGGACTGTATCTGGAGCAGTCCCACCCCGTTCCTGATGAGGGCTGGTCTGGCCGAGAAGTAGTGTCACATTCCTGCGACGTCGTGGCTGGGCAGGTTGAGGGGAAGAGGGACACAAGGTCGGGGCGCCCCGGCGCCCGTCTTGCTCTGGGCCAGAGTCGCACTCACCTGGCCCGCTGCGGCTGTGGTGTCCTCCTGGGGTGGGGGAAGGGCTGCGGCTTCGTAGCGGGATGCGGAGTCCGGCGGCGGGGCGCGCATATTAAAAATAAAAATTGCTGCATGTATTGAGACTGAAGGGGTTGACACTTCTATACACTCGTATTCATGAGTCTCGTCGGCAGAGTCAACTTGATACCACTTGTTGCTTGGCATTTATTTTAATTTATTTTTGCACAGTAAACCTGTGTTATACATGTCTTCTTAATATCGATATACTTTGCGTCAGTAATATATGAGGATAATTAATATATAATAATAGAAAATCAATCTCTGAGGAGTGTTACGAAATCTAAGTCAACAAGAATGTGGTCCATAGTCAGGTATCTCTGGACAACTCAAATAATTTACTTCCACTAACACCAAATGAGTCTTATATTTAGCTGAGAGAAAGAGTTGTAGGCGTCAGTGTCATCATTAAGCCTCTCATGGTCAGTACAACCAAGGGTGGATCCATTAATAATTAAGGGCGTTGCCCTACACCATGTCATGATTAATGATGTAGCCTACATATGGTCAAATAAAGGCAAATAAAAAGCATTGCCAAGGCACAACAAACCCGTTCCCGGCAGTCACTTGAGTGCTGACGGATAAACACAACAGGATATCTAGTCAGTGATGTTACATATCAAATTTGGAGTAAATCGGGTGAAAACTGACGATTTTATACCCATTTGAAATTATAGGCCCGATTCACCTGATATTGACTCCCCTACCGCTGGCTGGGGGGTGACCCCTCTGATGTAATGAGGCATGTTATAGGATGCAGATTTGAAAGACGCACCTTTATTGGTTTCATGTCGATGTGACGAATTTGAATGGAGTTCTGGCGAGAAAAACGATTTTTACCCGTCCCCCCCCCCCTTTTTTTTTTTCTCGCCCTACAGCCTGGGCCTTGGCCCATTTTGGCCCAAAATTTAATGAGGTGATCAGGTCATAGCCCACCATCCCAGTAATTTTAGTCAAAATTGCATGACTAGTTTTCGCGTTAAGTTGATAACAGACAGACAGACAGATAAACAGAGAAACAGAGTGAAAACAGTACCCGTCCCCGAGCCCCTCCAGGGCGAGGGTGGGTAAATATGCAGAGTACAGGCAGATTAATGAAAAGATAATAGAAGAGTCCAAACAGTGTATTTTTAATACAGCTTACTTCATCTTCCCACGTACAAATAGTTGTAAGGAAGAATGCAGTGTTATCAGTTATCTGCGATCAACGCAGAGAAACTGGTTATATCTAACTTTATAATAGGTTCTGAAACAAGTCTCTCTCTGATGCACTGTCATAAGGGAAGTATATAAATTAGGTATTTAACAAATCTTTTGCATAGCCTTATACAAAAGTAACAAAGCATGATATTCATGTAGTTTCTAAATGTTTTCTTGATCGACTTTAGTTCTCAGTTCTCTCTGTCTGTCCGTCCGTTTGTCTCATTCCTCAGTCATGACATTCGTTTCTTCAACCACGGGGATGTTGCCCGAACAACTAGGGCAACGCCCCTGGTTGCGCCCATGACAGCTATTCTGTTCCACTAATGCAGCATGGTTTTATTTGACTGAGAGTGAGTCATAGGAAACCCCCCAAAAGAAAAAGAAAGTGCACCACGCCGGACGCACCAACATCGTGACTTTTTTTTTTTTTTTTTTTTGAGTGAGGGGGGGAATGTTCATCTCAAAATAATTAAGCATTAAATTTGTCTTTTTCAGTAGATATGCTTCGTTTTTTTCTTTCTATATTTTCTTGACAGACAGACAGAAGATAGATAGATAGAGACCTGCAGGCAGGTTGGCATGCATGTTGAGATGCGGAAGTATCTCCACCTCCTGGGCTGTTGTTAGTTATGTATGATTGAACCAGCCAGTCGCCGACACAGACAGTTGCTTGATATAATTATAGTTTGCCGCTCCCCCCCCTCTCCGTCTCTGTCTGTCTGTCTGTCTCTCTCTCTCTCTCTCTCTCAAAAATATAGCAAAAATGTTACTTGTTTGTAACAACGCAATCCTACTGGGAAAAAAGTCGTATGTAGCCTGATAATTTTAATGATGGAGCTACAGCCCCATCTTCTCAGCCTGCTTGCCTGCCCTCCTGTCTGGCTGGCTGTAGGTCTCTATCTATCAAGGAAATACAGAAAAAAAATGAAGCATATCTACTGAAAAAGTCATAAGTTAATGCCTAATTATTCTGAGACGAACATTTTTCCCGTCTTCCCCCCCCCCTCTCTCTCTCTCTCTGGAAAAAAAATTCAAGAACAATTGTCGACTAAAAAAAAAAAAAAAAAAGTCATGCTGTTGGTGCGTCCGTCGTGGTGCGTTTTTTTTTTTTTTTTTTTTTTCTATTTTAGGTTCCTATGACTCACTCTTAGCTAAATAAAACCATCCGGCTTTAGCAGAATAGAGTAGTTGCCATGGGTGCAACCAGGGGTGTTGCCCTGTATAGATGCTCGAGCAATAGGCTGAGGAGAGAGAGAGAGAGAGCGATTAGTCATCTCATCATTTGGCATGACTGTATTGCCTAGTTGAATTTCAGAGTTACATGCTGTTTCAACAGTTTAGGTTTTCTCACTGCTCTCTTTGATCTTCGAGGAAGTGCACGTAGAGAGAGAGAGAGAGAGAGAGAGAGAAACAGCGGCAAGGAGAGAGAGGCTTTTCCCAGAACGCCTCACTGCTCACTGGGAAGTACGCAGTAAGTCCCTCCCTTCCCTCTCTGCCCCCTACTTTGTGAGGCGTTGGAATGAACCCTGAGTCATGTGTCTCACATAATGCACTACTTCCCCGCCGACTTAGATTTCGTAACGCGTCATCCTCAGTGCTGTATTTTGCCTAGTACAATCGATAGCCCCTTGTTACGGCACTGATACAACCTGTATTAATAGTTGTTATGCAGCGTAGTCTGAGACCCGACTTCTCGGGTCCAGGTACGGTGCAGCCTTGGGTTCTTAGTTCTCGACCGGGTCAGAGTGTACAGACAAGGAAGGGAAGTCCAAACACGACTGGCCAAAGGCATAGGTATATATTAACAATAATCAATTACACACTACAGTCCATGACCAAACCTAAATGATACAGAATATTAATTCGACACGGAAGACTATATTCTACACTAAATATCTCCACCTAGTTCATATAGAGTTTGACCAAAACACAGTGATATGCCTCTACTTATACAGGACAATTCCCACACGGTAATACACATATATCTCATACAATATACCAGGTGTGTTCTGTTCCCGTGTGTATAACATTCACAATACAGTCTATTTCAGTATACACAACGCGTGGCATACAAAACGGAAGTATTGTAATGCTAGGTGAAAAAGGCCCGACTTCTCAGTCCTAGAACTCCTAACGTGTAGCAGGGTCTTCTCTCGAGACCGGGGCTTAGTGCAATAAGGAGAGGTAGGACACAAAAACTCCAGGCACTAAACTTTACACGTATATTACCACAGTCAGACATAAGACAAACACAGCAGATAGTACAACACAATATATGGTGGATAATAAAACCTTAACTAGATAAACAGTATCTCACAGGATACTAGCTTAAGTGTAATTACTGTCTGTGAAGATTGTATATTTTTGGTACTTGTGAAGACAGTGGCAAACAGTGACGGGTTATTCTATCTATCTATCTATTGCTAGACGCCTCAATCCCGTTTGGGGTGGCCACAAACAAATCGCCTCCACGTCGTCCTGTCCCCCGCCATTTCACTGCCCTGCTCCCAACTCACACCTCCTTCTCTCATATACCTCTCCACCCCATCCCTCCATCTCATCCTCGGCCTCCCTCTCCCTCTTCCCCCCTCCACCTCACTCGCATACACTCTCTTCGTCAGTTGAAATTTGTATATTATTGGAAGTTGAGAAAACAGTGAAGTGTTGAGCATTAAGTGTAATAACAGTAAAGTGTGTATAGCTCCAGTGCTTGTGAGAACAGTGAAGTTGGAAAGAATGAAATGGAATTACTTGAAAAAAAAAAAGACAGTGACCTTTAAGGAGCCAGTGTTTATTTTCGCCTCGGCTGATCTTGTGTACTGCACGCCTAAAGGCTGACCATAAGAAGAACAACTTGCTGGGCAACGTCCTTCCTGTACTGTACTACTGCTGTTGGAGCCTGTTGCAGTGTGGGGTGAGGACGTAACAATATATATATATATATATATATATATATATATATATATATATATATATATATATATATATATATATATATATATATATATCGAGTGAGTGGATGGTGAGCGTCCCCACCTACCACATTATATATAAACATTCTGTGTGTGTGTGTATATATATATATATATATATATATATATATATATATATATATATATATATATATATAGAGAGAGAGAGAGAGAGAGAGAGAGAGAGAGAGAGAGAGAGAGAATGTTTATATATAATGTGGTAGGTGGGGACGCTCACCATCCACTCACTCGATGTAGTGCTGCTCTCGGGGTAGGTGGGGACGCTCACCATCCACTCACTCGATGTAGTGCTGTTCTCGGGTGTCTGCCCTTTCCTCTCCTCCATCCTTCTTTCCTTCCATCCTCTTCTGTATTTATCTCCTTCATCCTTTCTTTTTCCTTCTGTCTACGGGTGACTTTACACTGAGTGACAAGGCAAATTGTTTCCTGTTCACCAGGAAACCATTTACTACGCTGGGTGGTAACCATATAACCAAATTTTGGTGCCTGGTGGTTTAGTGGGTAATTACGGCGATCAATCGGATTCAGCCGGTGAAGGTTTATATCCAAGGGGTGGTTGGGGTTTATTGCTCACGTAATGCCACTCAGGGATGAGTGAGGCTGGTCACTCTCGTCTTAAATGTCAGGACCAACTTGCCTAGTCCCGGGCTCCTACGCTTCTCATGGGGCAATGTAGGATGCAGGATTGGATATATATATATATATATATATATATATATATATATATATATATATATATATATATATATATATATATATGAATAATTGCCAAAACAATCAGTGAAATCACTAAAGTTAATAATTATGACTGAACCATAAACATACACATAATTTTTCAGTGATGTATATAAAACGTATAAATATACCATAATTATTATTAGGACAGACCCATATACATACAGTATAATACTTTCAACGATGCTGTATAACTTTTATGCAAAATTAGAGTATATAAATATACTCTATAATTATTTATGGTAGAACCATATATATATATATATCTACATATAGATATATATATATATATATATATATATATATATTTTTTTTAACGTGTCCGACTCTGGGCAAAGGCTTCAGTGCCTATTCCCAAGTCCTAGTAGTCCTCCTTGGGGCCCAGTAGTCCTCCTACATCTCCACATGTCACCACTTCGGCACTAACACCCACCATCCACGTTGAATACATGCTAGGGCTGTCTCATACAGGACTGGTGTACTGGTATTAGCGGGGGTACTTTTATGACATATCGGCGGGTCATCTGGTGGATCAGAAAAATCTGCTTTTTATGAAATTCAAATTCTTAGACTGTTCCCTGCCCCAGCCGGGATTCGAACCTGAGTCCATTAGGACTGCAGGCCATCTCTCTACCGATTCAGCCTTCAATGTATGTACAACTGTCTATCTATCTATCTATTGCCAGACGCCTCAATCCCGTTTGGGGTGGCCACAAACAAATCGCCTTCACGTCGCCCTGTCCCCCGCCATTTCACTGCCCTGCTCCCAACTCACACCCCCTCTCTCATATACTGTACCTCGCCACCCCATCCCTCCATCTCATCCTCGGCCTCCCCCTCCCTCTTCCCCCCTCCACCTCACTCACATACACTCTCTTCCTCCACCTCACTCACATACACTCTCTTCGTCAGTCTCTCACCCTCCATCCTCTCCATATGGCCAAACCACCTCAGTGTGTTCCTCATAACGCTTCCTATCACATCCACATCCACACCACAACGCTCCTTTATATCCTCATTCGTCAGCCTGTCTCTCCATGTGACTCCACAGGCTCCTCTTAAATAACTCATTTCCACTGCTCTCACTCTTGACTTGTGTCCTTCCAACAACGTCCAAGCTTCACTTCCATACGTTAGAGTTGGTATCACAATATTGTCATGTAGTAACTTTTTCACTTCCATGCTCACTTCCCTGTTTCTTATCACTGCTTTCAAAGAACCAGCAACCTTTCTTCCCTGCTGTACCCTTTCAAGCAATTCACCCTCCAAACTTTCATCCTTACTCATCACACTACCCAAGTACTTAAACGTACTCACATTTTCCAATTCTTCACCATCCAACCTCGCTGTACATTCACTGACTTCACCTCTCTCAAAGACCATTACATTACTCTTCCCTACATTCACCTTTAGATTCCGTTTCTTACACACTCTCCCAAACTCATCCATCAAGCCTTGCAGCTCCCCTTCGTCTTCACTCAACAACACAGTATCATCTGCAAACAACAGTACAGGGAGTTTCCAAACACTATCCTCTCTCACCAGGGCCACTCCAACATCCACTATCCTACCTTGTACCTCTTTTATTACCTCATCCATGTACAGATTGAACAACCATGGAGACATGACACATCCCTGCTTCAACCCAACCTTCAAAGAGAAAAATTCACTTAGTTCACCATCCACACGCACTGCAGCCTTAGCACCATCATACATACTCTTCACAGCATTCAACAACTTCCCATCTACTCCATATATTCTTAATACTTTCCACAATCCTTGTCTATCCACCCTGTCATATGCTTTCTCCAAATCCATGAAAGCCACATACAACTTCTTTCTCTTCTCTAGAAACTTTTCCACTAAAGATATAAGAATGAATATCTGATCTACACAACCTCTTCCCTTCCTAAAGCCTCCCTGTTCTTCTCCAACTCATTCCTCTGTTCTTTCTCTAACTCTGTTAATTAGTATCCTACCATACACTTTTTCTATTATACTAAGAAGACAAATGCCCCTGTGATTACCACAAACTTCTTTTTCCCCTTTTCCTTTGTACAAGGGAATAATTATATCTGACTTCCAATCCTCCGGGACTCTACCTTCCTCCCAGGCCAATCTGCACATCTACATCCATTCCACTACTATCTGTCCCCCATGCTTCAGCATTTCACCACACACTCCATCAATTCCTGGGGCTTTCCCCAATTTAACTTTCTTCATTGCTTCCACAACTTCTATCCTACTGATTTCTTGCTGTCTTCTCACCTCCCTCCTTCTCCCAGCCATTCCCCAGCCACTTATACTCGCATTACTTCCATCCTGTATGTTCAACAATTCCTTAAAGTGTTCTCTCCATCTGCTCACTTTTTCTCCCTTCTCCACTAGTAATCTACCATTTTTATCTTTCACTCCCCTGCTAACCTCACTTCCACCCTGTCTTACTCTCTTCACCTCTTTCCAGAACATTTTCTTACAGTCCCTCCACTTTACACTCAAATTCCTTCCAAATTCCTCATCCACTTTCTTTTTACTCTCTCTTACTAATCTTTTCAACTCTCTCTTTCTTTCTGCATATAACTCTCTCTTCCACTTCTCAACTTCTTCCACGCCCCTATTTCTCATCCATTCATTGTATGCTTTCTTCCTTTGTGCCACAGCCTGTCTCACCTCTTCAGTCCACCACGCTGTTCCTTGCACCCCCCTCCGTCTTCTCTTCCTCCCACACACCACATCACATGCTGCACATATTTCTTTTGTAAATATCCTACACACACCTTCCACGTCCCCCATCTGCTCCAATTCATATTTGCCCAATCATTCCTCCACTTCTCTCTTATACTCTGCGTTTTTCTCATCTTCTTGTAACCTTTCCACTCTCCTTGCAACTACTTCTTCCTCTCGTCTTTCTCTTCTTCTATTCCTCCATCTTACTTGGATCCTAATTCTGGCCACCACCAAGTAGTGGTCAGAAAGTCCAATCCCCCAACCTCTATAAGCTCTTGCATCCATTACACATCTTCGCATCCTTTCATCCACACACACATAATCATTGCCTTCCTTTCATTCAGTTCACCACCCACCCTTCTCATCACTCGCCATATATACCTGTGGATCATTTTATGCCTGAAGAGGGTATTGGGTATCACCAACCCCCTCCCAGCACAAATGTCCACTAATGCACTGCCCTTCTCATCTATCTTAGCAGGCACACCCCACTCACCAACTATTCCATCCACCTTCACATTCCCTACTTTACCATTCATATCACCGATCAAAAACACTCTCTCATTCCTTCCAAACTTTTCCATGCACACTTCCACATTTGTCCAGAACTCTTCTCTCACTCTGCTAGCACGATAAATAGCTAATGTAAAACTATGTGAATACTGATGTCTCATAGCAGGAGGCGTGCATTTGTAAATGCAAACCTTAAAAAAAAATAAATAAAATAAAAAACTCCGTCATCCGTTGCCAAATCCGTCCGCACCGAGTAACTTGTATCGTGTCTCCCATATCTAGTGGGAGACAAGATACAAACGAAATCTTGCCTCTGGACTTTATCTGGACTGTCTCGCAACAGTCTCTAGACAATCCAGAGACAAAGTTGCCTTGTCTCCAAAGTGTGTCTGGACTGTCACCTGTCTGTCGCGTGACTGTCCAGCGACAGATTTAGATTTTCCTGAGACAGTCGCGCAACAGTCTAGTGACATTGTCGCGCGACTTTTGCTGGATGAACTATCTTGGTGTGTACGTGACCCAGAGACGGTGTCTAGCGACTGTTGCGAGACAGATTTAGATTTTTATGAGACAGATGCGAGACTGTCCAGAGACCATGTTGCCCGACTTTGTATCTTGGTGTGTATGAGACTTTACAGATGGATCATCAAGTCCTCTTCTTTTGGTGCTTTCCTTGTAATAACCAAACTGAAACTTAACAAATTAATCACTGGTCTGGTCTGGATCTGAAATCAGATACTCACGCTTCATACGCGCGCACGTTATCACTGTCCTGGACGAGATTCTATCCTGGGCCCTCACGCTTTATATGCGCGCACGTTACCACTGAACAAAAGAGAGGATCCCAGCTTTGCCTCTGAGCAACGCGGGCTTTTATACACCCCAATACATCCTTTACATGTTGTGTTAGGAAAAACTCCTGCACAAGATCTCGGAGCTTTTGATTCCAACAGCTTTCATGGCTTCTTACATCTAAAGTATTCCAATTTATATTTGTATTGAAATCTCCAGTTAAAATAATTCTTTTAGATTCCTCTTTCATGCTATGTAGTAATGCTCTTAAACTCTGTGGAGTATGAAAGTTAGCACTAGGGCCCACATTAATGTATGGGTGGAAAATTTTTGTGGCAAGAGTGAAAAATCAGCAATAAAAGTAGTGGAAACTGGGTTTAGCCACGCGCGCGCGCGCGCGCGTGCGTGCGTGTGTGTGTGTGTGTGTGTGTGTGTGTGTGTGTGTGTGGATGGGCGAGAAAATAACGTGATTCGTGAAAGATGTGGAATAAGGATGTCTACTAATGATAGGGTTGAGGACAGTGCGTAACTCATTAGATCTTGTAATCAAGATCTAATGAGTTACGGTGTTATAGAGAGAACGGATGTACACTGGCGATCCAAAGAAAGTATCTAGGCCATGTCAATGCCGTGGCCAGGAAATCAAGAATGGTCTGGTGTTCGGACACAGCTCTAAACCCCCTCCCCTCCTCCTCCCTTCATCCATTCCCAACTACAACTACCTTCCTTGATCTCTCGATCGTGATACGTGAGGTAGCTCGCTCCTTTGCTTCGCGGTATGAAGCGCGCGCGCGCGCACACACACACACGCACACGCACACACACACACGCACACGCACACACACACACCACCGCTCGCTGGTGCAGTGGTAACGTTCCCGCTTGCCAACTGGTGGATGGGAGTTCGCGCCTCGCTCAGGTTGCGAAAAGTTTCACTGACGAAGTGGGTGGTTACTGTCCCCCTTGAGCAAGGGGACGGGTGTGTGCGTGTGTGAAGGTCAACGCCTTGCCCTTAGATCGGACTATATGAGCTCTCAGCTCCCTTCCGGGAGGGTAAAAGCTGACAATCACGACCATCAAGTGATCCTGACCGACCCGGTGAATTACACACACACACACACACACACACACACACACACACACACACTTGTGATAAAATAAGGAACGAAGTCAGGTCATTAAGAGCTTGACTCATTCCTGTTAAAAACACCTCTATCGTCGAGAGTGTGGGTGTATTAATTAATGTAATTCAGTAAGTAAAAATATCTGTGTAACGGGTGAGGCGTGTTTTGCCCTAAACTTAATAAAACGATCAGCCAGTATCAAGAATAAAATAATAGTTTACTTCATGAATGAAATGTTTGGAGACTGTTTGTCTGTTAGTATGTCTTAATATGCTTTACTTCTTCCTGGCCGGGAGAGTCTTATTATCACTTCAGCTGACTAAAATCATCTGGCAGCAACAATACTGCAGTATCAATTAGTGTCAACTGATAATTCCAGTTAATGTGAAATGATAAATCGGGAACTGCCTCACCTTCGTTCTGTTTATTTTACCTGCTTCTTTTTCTTTCACGTCTCCATCTACAGAAAGAGTTTATTCTCATTTATACTGAATAAAATCGCCAGTTTTTAGAAGTGAAATAGCAATCAGATGTGATATAATGATTGAGAGACTAATTTTGTCATTCCCCTTGCCCGTCTGCCAGGTTGGTCCCTCCCTCCCTCCCTCCTTCCATCCCAAACTACCACCACCCCGCTTAACCGATGGGTAGCAGACTCCTTTACTTCGCGGTTTGAAACAGGTTAACGATGCTCAGAATGTGTTGTAGCATCTGTATAACGTAAATCCTTTGAAAATATTCTGACTGCACAGTAACATAATACACGAGCGTGATGAAAAACGGAATGAGAGCTATACTGTACTCGTATTGGCTTCAAATGTAAAACAGTGTAATATTTTTCTTACCTTTCATGTTTGTTTGGAATTCTGTCTGAGAGAGAATCATGTTGAGCAGAAATAATTCTCAGAGAAACAGAAAAACCAATCATCGGAAAGACAGGCATTTGCCTTAGAGAGATTCGTCAGTGTTGTTAGTTTATACTTAACATCAACAAACACATTTAGTAAGCCAGGTTGAATATAAACTATTCTCGTAAGGAAATGGACAGACAGACAAACGCCATTTGAGGTTATGAATAATTGTTAATTTATTCTTGCTAAGGGCAAAAGGCTATACATGCATGTTTGGAAATTGCCTCCTAAATAAGACAGAGAGACAGACAAACAAACAGACACAGATTTTGAATTATCGATTCATGTTGACTTATTTATATTATATTCTTGATTTTACCATATAACGTTATTCAGATTAACTGATAACAGACCATTCTTGTAGAGGAAAACGTGATAGGCAACTGGGCACACGGAAAATGAGAAAGACAGTCACTCGACAGTCATTATTTCACACTGATTGCTATTTCACTTCTGAAATAAGAAGAGCAATATTATTCAGCATAAATGAGAATAAACTCTTTTTGTAGATGAAGACGTGAAAGAAAAAGAAGCAGGTAAAATAAACAGAACGAAAGGGAGGCAGTTTCCGACTTATTAACTGGAATTATCAGTTGACACTAATTGATACTGCAGTATTGTTGCTGCCAGATGATTTTAGTCAGCTGAAGTGAAAATACGACTCTCCCGGACAGGAAGACATAAAGCATATGAAAACATACTAGCAGACAAACACTCGAAATAGTTCATTCATGATGTAAACTGCTATTTTATTCTTGCTACTAGCTGATCGTTTTATTAAGGTTAGGGTAGAACACGCCTCACCCGTTACACAGATATTTTTATTTACTGAACCACATTAATACACCCAGTTCTCGAAGATAGAGCAGGTGTTATTTTTTAACAGGGATGAGTCAAGCTCGTAATGACCTGTCTTCATTCCATATTTTATCACACATTTGTGTGTGTGTGTGTGTGTGTGTGTGTGTGTGTGTGTGTGTGTGTGTGTGTTCTTACCTAATTCTTTACAGGAATGTGTCAAGTTCGTACTGTCCCATGTATTAAACCGTTTTTATCATACATATCCTTAAATCTGTGAATAGTTTTGGCACACACTATTTCATTCGGTAGTGCATTCCACTGGTCAATTGCCCTATTTGGGAAACTGAACTTCCTTACGTCTTTATCGCCTCTCATTTTATGTAGTTTTCTGCAGTGTCCTCTTGCTGATGCTTCTCCGTAAGTTATATATTCATTGATATCTATTTTCTCTTTCCCTGAGATGGATGTATATACTGTTGCATAATGATATCTCCTCTTTTCCTTCTATCCTGTAATGTTGGTAGATTCATTTTTTCTAGTCTTTCTTCGCAGCTTAGATCCCTTAAGCTTGATACTCATCTTTTAGCTGCTCTTTGTACTTTTTCAATTTTATCTATGTGTTTTTTGAGATGAGGAGTCCAGACTGCTTCTGCATACTCGGGGGTTGGTCTGATGAATGATGTTATCTTTCTCTGCATATCTTCATTTATGTATGTGAATGTTCCGTACCTTCTCACTGATGTGGTCAGCCGGAGATAGTCTGTTACTGATAATCACTCCTAGGTCCTTCTCCCTTTCTGATATGTGTAGGGTTGATCTTCCTAACCTATAATCCCAATCTGGTCTTTTCTCACTTTTACCAAACTTAATTACATGACACTTGTCCACATTAAATTCCATTTGGCATTTATTGCTCTATTCATGAAGTTTATTTAATTCTTGTAGCTCTCTGCATGGTTTGTGCCAGCACTGAGCGCTGTGGAACTCTTCTAGTCACTTCCCTCCATGATGAGTAATTTCCCCTTAATATTGTTCTCATTGCCCTCTTTCTGAGAAAATCTTGCATCCAACAGTACAGATTGCCTTGGATACCTCCTTGATGGTACAGCTTCCATAAAAGTCTTTGGTGTGGTACTTTGTCAAATTCTTTCTTGAAATCTAAATAGATACTGACCACCCATCCTTCTCTTTTGTGTACTGTTTCTGTAACTCTATCACAGTACCTTAACAGATTAGTAACACATGATTTTCCCTTCCTAAAACCAAATTGCCTTTCTGTTATCATACTGTGTTCTTCTAGATGCTTTACCCAAACTTTTCTTATCAGCTTTTCTAGTATATTACAACACTGGTCAGTGATACTGGTCGGTAGTTGAGTGGTTTCTGTCTATTCCCTTTCCTGAATAGGGGAACAATGTTCGCTTTCTTCCAAATATCAGGTAGTTTACCTTGACCTAAAGATTCCTTGAATATTAAATGCACTGGTCTGCTTAACTCTTCTGCACATTCATTTAGCACCCAACATGAAATTTTGTCAGGGCCATTTGCTTTTTCTTTGTCTAATTTACTTAACTCTTCCTGTACTTCATGTTCTGATATTTGTGTTTCTGGTAAAACGTATGCGCATGCATGTTCCATATCATCTCTTTCAAAATTAATTTCTTTTGTAAACACTGATTGGAAGTTTAGGTGTGTGTGTGTGTGTGTGTGTGTGTTCTTGTTCTTACCTAATTGTATCTTTACAGGAATGAGTCAAGCTCGTACTGTCCCGTGTCTTAAACCATATTTATCGTACATATCCTTAAATTTGTGAATTGTTTTGCCACACACTATTTCATTCGGTAGTGCATTCCATTGATCAATTGCT
This sequence comes from Coenobita brevimanus, assembly GCF_032717465.1. Lineage (NCBI taxonomy): Eukaryota > Metazoa > Arthropoda > Malacostraca > Decapoda > Coenobitidae > Coenobita > Coenobita brevimanus. Next base: position 27,375,139 of record NC_137024.1, on the reverse strand, counting down.
CTGTTTGGGAAACTGAATTTCCTTACGTCTTTATCACCTCTCTTCTTTTGCAATTTTTTGCAGTGTCCTCTTGCTGATGCTTCTCCATATGTTAAGTAATCATTTATGTCTATTTTCTCCTTTCCTGATATGCATTTATATAGCATTATCATGTCACCTCTTTTCCTTCTCTCCTGTAGTGTTGGTAGATTCAGTTTATTTAGTCTTTCTTCGTAGCTTAGGTCCCTTAAGCTTGGTATCCATCTTGTAGCGGCCCTTTGAAATTTTTCAATCTTGTCTATGTGCTTTTTGAGGTGAGGATTCCAGACTACTGATGCATATTCCAGGGTTGGTCTAATGAATGATGTTATTATCCTTCTTAGCATGTCTTCATTTATGTATGTGAATGCTATTCTCATTTTTGCAAGCAGTGTATACATGTTCCGTACCTTCTCGCTGATGTGGTCAGCCGAAGATAGTCTGTTATTGATAATCACACCTAGGTCTTTCTCTCATTCTGATGTGTATAGGGTTTTATTTCCTAACTTATAATCCCAATCAGGTCTTTTTCCACTTTTACCAAACTTGATTACATGACACTTGTCCACATTGAATTCCATTTGCCATGTACTACTCCATTCATGAAGTTTATTTAATTCTTCTTGTAGCTCTTTACAAGAGTCTGTGTTAGTAATTCTCCTTTGTATTTTTGCATCATCTGCAAACATATTCAGATAGCTCTCATTTCCAGTGTTCCTGTATATATCATTTATATACACTAAAAACATAATTGGTGCCAGCACTGAACCCTGTGGTACTCCACTAGTCACTTCTTTCCATGATGAGTAGTTTCCTCTTAGTACTGTCCTCATTTCTCTTTTTATGAGAAAGTCTTGCATCCAACAAAACAGTTTGCCTCGAATTCCTCCTTGATGGTACAGTTTCCATAAAAGTCTTTGGTGAGGTACTGTGTCAAAAGCTTTCTTGAAACCTAAATAGATACTGTCCACCCATCCTTCCCTTTCCTGGATTGTGTTTGTTACTCTGTCATAGTAGCTCAACAGATTAGTAACACATGATTTTCCTTTTCTGAAACCAAACTGTCTTCTTCTAGATGATCTACCCAAGCTTTTCTTATGAGTTTTTCTAATACCTTGCTTACAACACTGGTCAGTGATACTGGTCGGTAGTTGAGTGGATTTTGTCTATTTCCTTTCTTGAATAAGGGGACAATATTTGCTTTTTTCAAAATATCAGGTAGCTTACCTTGACTCAAGGATTTCTTGAAAATTAAAAATAATGGTTTACATAACTCCTTTGCACATTCTCGTAATACCCAACATGAAATCTCATCAGGACTACTTGCTTTTCCTTTGTCTAATCTACTTAACTCCTCCTTTATTACTTTTTCTGCTATTTGTATATCTGGTAGTATGTGTGGACATGCGTTCCACATAGTCCCTCTCAAAATTTTTTTCTTCTGTAAAAACTAATTGGAAATTCTTATTTAGTGCTTCACAAATATCTTTCTCTTGTGTATAAGTGATTCCCTCGTCCGTAATGGATTGTATTATATCTTTTACTTTGTTTTGCTTCTGATATAGCTGTAAAACAGCTTTGGTTGATCACTACTTTTATTTATTATATCCTCCTCAAACTGTTTTTGGGCTTCCCTCCTTATTCTTGTATAGTCGTTTCTTGCTTGTTTGTAATTATTATACGCCCTTTCACTATTGTGTCTTCTGTATCTATTCCACAACAAATCTCTTCTTTCTTTTGATTTTTTACATTCTGTATTGAACCATTTCTGTATTTTCTTATCTGCTTCTTCGTGCAGTGGGATGTACTTCTGGACTCCTATTTCATAAAATTCACAAAATTTTTTATATACAGCATTTAAATCTTGTCCTCTAAGCTCATTTTCCCAATCAACTTCTAAGAAATACTTCTTTAGGTCTTGTTAATTTCCCTTTTTATAGTTTAGGGTCTTTTTGTAACTATCATTGCTATTTACTATGTCATATGCTATCCTGAAGTTATAATTTAGTACTGCATGGTCGCTTTTGCCGAGTGGAGGGTGATATATTAAACTGTCAATATCATTTTCTTGCCTTGTAAATATTAGATCTAGCACTGAAGGTACATCAAATCCTCTTTTTCTGGTGGTTTCCCTCACATGTTGCGTTAAGAAAAACTCTTGTACGAGATCCAGGAGCTTTTGGTCCCAACAGCTTTCTTGGCTATTTATATCTAGAGAGAGAGAGAGAGAGTGTGTGTGTGTGTGTGTGTGTGTGTGTGTGTGTGTGTGTGTGTGTGTGTGTGTGTGTGTGCGCGCGCGCAGAGGAGTGATCTACCTCTTGATCAAGAGATCAAGGAAGATTATATCTAGAGAGTGTGTGTGTGTGTGTGTGTGTGTGTGTGTGTGTGTGTGTGTGTGTGTGTGTGTGCGCGTGTGCGCGCGCGCTTCATACCGCGAAGCAGAGGAGTGATCTACCTCTTGATCAAGAGATCAAGGAAGACTGTTGAGGTTGGGAATGGATGGAGGGAGTTTAGAGCTGTGTCCGAACACCAGACCATTCATGGTTTCCTGGCCACGGCATTGACAAGGCTTGGATACTTTTTTCTGGATCGCGAGGATATGTAACTGACTTCGGTGGCAGAAGGCGTTGTGGGCAGGCCGAGATATTGGATAGACATGGTAAATGAGCCTAAGAAAGCTACTTATAGAAGTTGATGAGATCAAAAATTGACGTGAATTAGAGTTGTTTGGATGAATTACGTACGGAAGAGTATTTGACATGGGTATGGCACTCCCTAGTCTTTCTAACTTGAGAGTCGATGGAATACCTTCGTCTGGCAGTGTATGTGTAGGGCACCCACGAACAAAAATGCCCTAGAAATATGTATAAATGGTTAGACTTGTGAGTTGCAGCCTGGCTCCGGGCGCTTGAATGGTGTGCGAATGAGTGTATGGCCCATTCACACACCATTAACACTTTTTTTGTGTGTTTTCACTTCCTTTGCTTAATTTGCTTCCTGGATCGTCTCTCACCCATCCCAAAAGTTGGAAAAAAAAAAGTCGGAATGATGCTGACGGTGATTAAGGATGATATTCGAGTACCTCAAGGAAGTCATTATATAGAAGTAAACAATAATAATAATAATAATAAAAAAAAAAAGTGACTGAGGGAAATGATGGTTGTCAGGTGTTGGAAAAGCTGACTGGTGTCCGAAAGGACACAGATGTTTAAGCAAACTTTACTAATCTTCCACAAGACACAACTACATGTAAAACACCTAACTTTAATGTCATTACACAAATTCTGAATGAGACCGACATGGTATGTGTTCAATATGGACGGTGAGTATTAGCACATGGAGGACTGTGGCAAGCAGGATTACCGGGCCACAGGGTAGGGTTGCCATATGTGAACAGTCAAAATACCGCACGCCTCCGCTGAAAGCCATGGTCCGCCCCCCCGCAATGCAAACTTTTGGCTTTATGAAATATATATATATATATATATATATATCGCACGCTGGTGAGCGCGGGTTGGCCTCCCGCCAGAGTTGTAAAAACTTTGGGAAGCGTTCACCTAGCCACTTGCTCCTTTGGCGGACACAAGGGGTGCTGTGGTTGAACCAGTGTCGCATACTAGTATGCTTGCACCCAATCGGCTTAAGGTGGGCCGATTACACTTGGTTCACAGACTACACACACATCCAAAGCCACTGCAACACTAAAACTACACTAACAAGCACTTCCAACCCTACATACAATCTCTACCAGACAGCCTAAGTCACTGGGTAGAGATACATTGGCTTTATCGTCCCTGCTTCGGTAGGGATAGGCCGGTCCTCCAGTGGACCTCAAAGGATGATGATGTTGATGTTGATGATATCTATATCTATATCTATCTATCTATATCTATATATATATATATATATATATATATATATATATATATATATATATATATATATTATAATGTTATGCTAGGTGTTTAAGGGTCAGCTTCCCGTCCTTTGAACGCCTAGTGTGCAGCTGGGTTCCCTTTCTAGACCGGAGCTTAGACAAATAAGAGAGAGACAGGACACAAAAACTCAAGGCAACAACCTTACCCGTGTATTGACAGATTCTGTATGTGGAACAGGTAGATGTCACAACATCAGGAATCTGGGTAATTATAAGTCATGTACTAGTACCGTAGTATCACACAGGATACTATTTAGACAATAGTTCAGGATAGCAAGTGGATGGCACAATAAATAGTGTTTGTAGTATTTCGGGCAGGGGAATAGATCACTGTCACATGGAGGGGAATATAAACTGTGTTTAGGCTGGGCAAGTATTTCACTGGTCTTGCAGTGCAGAGGAATTACACTATGAAGGCCGAGTCTGTTCTTCACTGAAATCACTGCACTCTTATTAGATCTCTCTTCTTACTCTCCTATGTCACTGTTTGCCCAAATTACAATTATCACACATTACTAGGCCTTGTATTTATGTTCTCTTGGATAATAAACTGCCTGATATTCCAGTCACTAAAACACTGCCATTGCACTCTTCACTCAGGGGCGTCATTGGGGGGGACAGCGAGGAGCGCTCCCCCCCCAAGCTTTCTGAGGGGGCCTCCAAATCAACTACAATTAATGAAAAAAATATAAGGTTAACACCGTGAATTTGAAAATAATTTGTATTTAGCCTCAGTAAGGTTTGAGTGAAATATATCGTGTGTGTGTGTGTGTGTGTGTGTTCTTACCTAATTCTTATTCTTACCTAATTGTATCTTTACAGGAATGAGTCAAGCTCGTACTGTCCCGTGTCTTAAACCATATTTATCGTACATATCCTTAAATTTGTAAATTGTTTTGGCACACACTATTTCATTCGGTAGTGAATTCCATTGATCAATTGCTCTGTTTGGGAAACTGAATTTCCTTACGTCTTTATCACCTCTCTTCTTATGCAGTTTTTTGCGGTGTCCTCTTGCTGATGCTTCTCCATATGTTAAGTAATCATTTATGTCTATTTTCTCCTTCCTGATATGCACTTATATAGCATTATCATGTCACCTCTTTTCCTTCTCTCCTGTAGTGTTGGCAGATTCAGTTTATTTAGTCTTTCTTCGTAGCTTAGGTCCCTTAAGCTTGGTATCCATCTTGTAGCGGCCCTTTGAACTTTTTCAATCTTGTCTATATGCTTTTTGAGATGAGGACTCCAGACTATTGATGCATATTCCAGGGTTGGTCTAATGAATGACGTTATTATCCTTCTTAGCATGTCTTCATTTATGTATGTGAATGCTATTCTCATTTTTGCAAGCAGTGTATACATGTTCCGTACCTTCTCGCTGATATGGTCAGCCGGAGATAGTCTGTTATTGATAATCACACCTAGGTCTTTCTCTCTTTCTGATGTGTATAGGGTTTTATTTCCTAACTTATAATCCCAATCAGGTCTTTTTCCACTTTTACCAAACTTGATTACATGACACTTGTCCACATTGAATTCCATTTGCCATGTACTACTCCATTCATGAAGTTTATTTAATTCTTCTTGTAGCTCCCTACAAGAGTCTGTGCTAGTAATTCTCCTTTGTATTTTTGCATCATCTGCAAACATATTCAGATAGCTCTCATTTCCAGTGTTACTGTTTATATCATTTATGTACACTAGAAACATGATTGGTGCCAGCACCGAACCCTGTGGTACTCCACTAGTCACTTCTTTCCATGATGAGTAGTTTCCTCTTAGTACTGTCCTCATTTCTCTTTTTATGAGAAAGTCTTGCATCCAACAAAACAGTTTGCCTCGAATTCCTCCTTGATGGTACAGCTTCCATAAAAGTCTTTGGTGTGGTACTGTGTCAAAAGCTTTCTTGAAATCTAAATAGATACTGTCCACCCATCCTTCCCTTTCCTGGATTGTGTTTGTTACTCTGTCATAGTAGCTCAACAGATTAGTAACACATGATTTTCCTTTTCTGAAACCAAACTGTCTTTCTGTTATCATACTGTGTTCTTCTAGATGATTTACCCAAGCTTCTCTTATAAGTTTTTCTAATACCTTGCTTACAACACTGGTCAGTGATAATGGTCGGTAGTTGAGATGATTTTGTCTATTTCTTTTCTTGAATAAGGGGACTATATTTGCTTTTTTCCAAATAACAGGTAGTTTCCCTTGACTCAAGGATTTCTTGAAAATTAAAAATAATGGTTTACTTAACTCCTTTGCACATTCTCGTAACACCCAACATGAAATTTCATCAGGACCACTTGCTTTTCCCCTGTCTAATCTACTTAACTCCTCCTGTATTACTTTTTCCGCTATTTGTATATCTGGTAGTATGTGTGGACATGCGTGTTCCACATAGTCCCTCTCAAAATTTTTTTCTTCTGTAAAAACTAATTGGAAATTCTTATTAAGTGCTTCACAAATATCTATCTCTTGTGTATAAGTGATTCCCTCGTCCGTAATGGACTGTATTATATCTTTTACTTTGGTTTTGCTTCTGATATAGCTGTAAAACAGCTTTGGTTGATCACTACTTTTATTTATTATATCCTCCTCAAACTGTTTTTGGGCTTCCCTCCTTATTCTTGTATAGTCGTTTCTTGCCTGTTTGTAATTATTATACGCCCTCTCATTATTGTGTCTTCTGTATCTATTTCACAACAAATCTCTTCTTTCTTTTGATTTTTTACATTCTGTATTGAACCATTTCTGTATTTTTTTATCTGCTTCTTTGTGCTGTGGGATGTACTTCTGGACTCCTATTTCATAAAATTCACAGAATTTTTTGTATACAGCATTTAAATCTTGTCCTCTAAGCTCATTTTCCCAATCAACTTCTAAGAAATACTTCTTTAGGTCTTGACAATTTCCCTTTTTATAGTTTAGTCTCTTTTTGTAACTGTCATTGCTGTTTACTATGTCATATGCTATCCTGAAGTTATAATTTAGTACTGCATGATCGCTTTTGCCGAGTGGAGGGTGATATATTAAACTGTCAATGTCATTTTCTTGCCTAGTAAATATTAGATCTAGCACTGAAGGTACATCAAGTCCTCTTTTTCTAGTGGTTTCCCTCACATGTTGCGTTAAGAAAAACTCTTGTACGAGATCCAGGAGCTTTTGGTCCCAACAGCTTTCTTGGCTATTTATATCTAGAGTATTCTAATTTATATTTGTATTGAAGTCCCCAGTTAGTATAATTCTTTCCGATTTCTCTTCCATTTTATGTAGCAAGGATCTTATACTTTGAATTGTACTCTCTGCCAGGTCCTCATATTCGTCTCTTTCCCATGTGTTTGATCTGGGTGGCATATACAAATTGGCTACAATTACTTTACCTTCAGATGTGTCGATCTCTACTGCAATCAGTTCTACTTGTGATGGTATATCTAGGTTTATTTCCTTGATTTTTAGATTTTTCTTAGTTAATATTATAATTCCTCCTCCTTTTTTTAAATTTCTGTCTCTTCTCCATATATTGTATTCCTCTAAGTTTAGTATGTCATTGGATATCCTTGGTGTTAATTTTGTCTCAGTTAGGCATATTATTTGTGGTTCATTTTCTCTGACATAATCATTCATCTCTAGTAATTTAGATACCATTCCATCCACATTTGAGTACATCAACTTTATCATCTTGTTTATATACTTGTCATGACATTGTTCTACTAACTTCCTCCTTTTTCTTCCATCCTGTTTATGTACCACTTTCGTACCTGCAATCCTATTACTTTGTAAAAAAATTTCTTCTTGTCCTCTTCTGATCTTCCCTCATTTTTTGTTTTGGCTTCCTCCCTTTTCTCTTTCAGTAATTCCAGTTCCTCTTGTGTTAGGCATCTTTTTATCCATACATTTTTGAACTCCTCTTTTTCCATAAGATTCTTTGCATTTTTTAGTATCTCTTCCACAGTGTTTACACTCTGGAAAGTCACCTTTAGAGGTCTTGTCTTGCTTTTCTCATATTTCCCTAACCTTTTGTGTTCCTCTATGTCTTTACTACAGATTTCCTCTGATACTTCTTTCAGTAACCTCATTACATTTGCCATCTCCTTTTTGTCTCTAGTGATCTTGTTTTTAATTTCTTCCTCTTCTATACCAGTGATTACTATTGATTTATTTATTTCTACTGAATCTCTGACTAACTTTGGATTGTTTTGGATTATTCTTTTCACTTCCTTTTTAATGCTTTTTTCCTCCACCCTTGTTTCTAAGTCTTTCTTTACTTTCACCATTTCAGCATACGTGGTTTCTACATCATTTTTGTAGCTTTGCACAGCTTCATTCACCTGTGTTATCTTCTCCTCAATATCACTGCTCTGGTCCATAAGACTGATTACTTGTCTAATTGTCTCTGTGTCATTTTTTAACTCTTCCATAACACTCTCGTGATTAACTAGTGTACTTCCCATTTCACTCACTTTCTTCCTAAGCGTATTCAATTCCACTGTTAGTTCACTGATGGTTGTGTCTTTCTTATTGGCCTCCTTTCCTAGTTTTTCTATCTCTTCCTTTTGCAAGTGCATTTGCTTCTTTATTTCATCAATTTCATTTTTGAAAGCCATTTCTAGTTTGTGTACACGTTCAACCCGCCTATTGTGAGTCTCCACTTCAACCAGTTCTTGGTAGAAATCATCATTTTGCTTTTTACTTTTATCCCTTTTCTTTTCCAAATTTGTTTTACTGTAGTATGTATCCATTTTGTAATTCTAAATGAAGAGTATGTACTTACACTTTCCGCGTGTTTGCTGTAGTATAAACAAACTCAGCTGACTCAACGCATCGTGTTTGTTTGTTGTTTGAACCAGTCTGATTTAAACTTATTATTTCTTTACGTTTTAATAATGAAAAATCATTTAGTCTAACCTGGTACAGAGCTTGACTCATTCAAAGATACTAATTTAGGTAATTGCCACTGTTTTGGTACATGTTCTTACCTAATTGTATCTTTACAGGAATGAGTCAAGCTCGTACTGTCCCGTGTCTTAAACCATATTTATCGTACATATCCTTAAATTTGTGAATTGTTTTGGCACACACTATTTCATTCGGTAGTGCATTCCATTGATCAATTGCTCTGTTTGGGAAACTGAATTTCCTTACGTCTTTATCCCCTCTCTTCTTATGCAGTTTTTTGCAGTGTCCTCTTGCTGATGCTTCTCCATATGTTAAGTAATCTTTTATGTCTATTTTCTCCTTTCCTGATATGCACTTATATAGCATTATCATGTCACCTCTTTTCCTTCTCTCCTGTAGTGTTGGTAGATTCAGTTTATTTAGTCTTTCTTCGTAGCTTAGGTCCCTTAAGCTTGGTATCCATCTTGTAGTGGCCCTTTGAACTTTTTCAGTCTTGTCTATATGCTTTTTGAGATGAGGACTCCAGACTACTGATGCATATTCCAGGGTTGGTTTAATGAATGATGTTATTATCCTTCTTAGCATGTCTTCATTTATGTATGTGAATGCTATTCTCATTTTTGCAAGCAGTGTATACATGTTCCGTACCTTCTCGCTGATGTGGTCAGCCGGAGATAGTCTGTTATTGATAATCACACCTAGGTCTTTCTCTCTTTCTGATGTGTATAGGGTTTTATTTCCTAACTTATAATCCCAATCAGGTCTTTTTCCACTTTTACCAAACTTGATTACATGACACTTGTCCACATTGAATTCCATTTGCCATGTACTACTCCATTCATGAAGTTTATTTAATTCTTCTTGTAGCTCCCTACAAGAGTCTGTGCTAGTAATTCTCCTTTGTATTTTTGCATCATCTGCAAACATATTCAGATAGCTCTCATTTCCAGTGTTACTGTTTATATCATTTATGTACACTAGAAACATAATTGGTGCCAGCACCGAGCCCTGTGGTACTCCACTAGTCACTTCTTTCCATGATGAGTAGTTTCCTCTTAGTACTGTCCTCATTTCTCTTTTTATGAGAAAGTCTTGCATCCAACAAAACAGTTTGCCTCGAATTCCTCCTTGATGGTACAGCTTCCATAAAAGTCTTTGGTGTGGTACTGTGTCAAAAGCTTTCTTAAAATCTAAATAGATACTGTCCACCCATCCTTCCCTTTCCTGTACTGTGTTTGTTACTCTGTCATAGTAGCTCAACAGATTAGTAACACATGATTTTCCTTTTCTGAAACCAAACTGTCTTTCTGTTATCATACTGTGTTCTAGATGATTTACCCAAGCTTTTCTTATAAGTTTTTCTAATACCTTGCTTACGACACTGGTCAGTGATACTGGTCGGTAGTTGAGAGGATTTTGTCTATTTCTTTTCTTGAATAAGGGGACTATATTTGCTTTTTTCCAAATATCAGGTAGTTTCCCTTGACTCAAGGATTTCTTGAAAATTAAAAATAATGGTTTACTTAACTCCTTTGCACATTCTCGTAACACCCAACATGAAATTTCATCAGGACCACTTGCTTTTCCTCTGTCTAATCTACTTAACTCCTCCTGTATTACTTTTTCTGCTATTTGTATATCTGGTAGTATGTGTGGACATGCGTGTTCCACATAGTCCCTCTCAAAATTTTTTTCTTCTGTAAAAACTAATTGGAAATTCTTAATTAGTGCTTCACAAATATCTTTCTCTTGTGTATAAGTGATTCCCTCGTCCGTGATGGATTGTATCTTTTACTTTGGTTTTGCTTCTGATATAGCTGTAAAACAGCTTTGGTTGATCACTACTTTTATTTATTATATCCTCCTCAAACTGTTTTTGGGCTTCCCTCCTTATTCTTGTATAGACGTTTCTTGCCTGTTTGTAATTATTATACGCCCTTTCACTATTGTGTCTTCTGTATCTATTCCACAACAAATCTCTTCTTTCTTTTGATTTTTTATATTCTGTATTGAACCATTTCTGTATTTTCTTATCTGCTTTTTTGTGCTGTGGGATGTACTTCTGGACTCCTATTTCATAAAATTCACAAAAATTTTTATATACAGCATTTAAATCTTGTCCTCTAAGCTCATTTTCCCAATCAACTCCTAAGAAATACTTCTTTAGGTCTTGATAATTTCCCTTTTTATAGTTTAGTCTCTTTTTGTAACTGTCATTGCTGTTTACTATGTCATATGCTATCCTGAAGTTATAATTTAGTACTGCATGATCGCTTTTGCCAAGTGGAGGGTGATATATTAAACTGTCAATGTCATTTTCTTGCCTAGTAAATATTAGATCTAGCACTGAAGGTACATCAAGTCCTCTTTTTCTAGTGGTTTCCCTCACATGTTGCGTTAAGAAAAACTCTTGTACGAGATCCAGGAGCTTTTGGTCCCAACAGCTTTCTTGGCTATTTATATCTAGAGTATTCCAATTTATATTTGTATTGAAATCCCCAGTTAGTATAATTCTTTCCGATTTCTCTTCCATTTTATGTAGCAAGGATCTTATACTCTGAATTGTACTCTCTGCCAGGTCCTCATATTCGTCTCTTTCCCATGTGTTTGATCTGGGTGGCATATACAAATTGGCTACAATTACTTTACCTTCAGATGTGTCGATCTCTACTGCAATCAGTTCTACTTGTGATGGTATATCTAGGTTTATTTCCTTGACTTTTAGATTTTTCTTAGTTAATATTATAATTCCTCCTCCTTTTTTTAAATTTCTGTCTCTTCTCCATATATTGTATTCCTCTAAGTTTAGTATGTCATTGGATATCCTTGGTGTTAATTTTGTCTCAGTTAGGCATATTATTTGTGGTTCATTTTCTCTGACATAATCATTCATCTCTAGTAATTTAGATACCATTCCATCCACATTTGAGTACATCAACTTTATCATCTTGTTTATATACCTATCATGACGTGGTTCTGTTAACTTCCTCCTTTTTCTTCCATCCTGTTTGTGTACCACTTTCGTACCTGCAATCCTATTACTTTGTAAAAAAATTTCTTCTTGTCCTCTTCTAATCTTCCCTCATTTTTTGTTTTTGCTTCCTCCTTTTTCTCTTTCAGTAATTCCAGTTCCTCTTGTGTTAGGCATCTTTTTATCCATACATTTTTGAACTCCTCTTTTTCCATAAGATTCTTTGCATTTTTTAGTATCTCTTCCACGGTGTTTACACTCTGGAAAGTCACCTTTAGAGGTCTTGTCTTGCTTTTCTCGTATTTCCCTAACCTTTTGTGTTCCTCTTTGCCTTTACTACAAATTTCCTCTGATACTTCTTTCAGTAAGCTCATTACATTTGCCATCTCCTTTTTGTCTCTAGTGATTTTGTTTTTAATTTCTTCCTCTTCTATACCAGTGATTACTATTGATTTATTTATTTCTACTGAATCTCTGACTAACTTTGGATTGTTTGGATTATTCTTTTCACTTCCTTTTTAATGTTTTTTTTCCTCCACCCTTGTTTCTAAGTCTTTCTTTACTTTCACCATTTCAGCATACGTGGTTTCTACATCATTTTTGTAGCTTTGCACAGCTTCATTCACCTGTGTTATCTTCTCCTCAATATCACTGCTCTGGTCCATAAGACTGCTTGCTTGTCTAATTGTCTCTGTGTCATTTTTTAACTCTTCCATAACACTCTCGTGATTAACTACTGTACTTCCCATTTCACTCATTCTTCCTAAGCGTATTCAATTCCAATGTTAGTTCACTGATGGTTGTGTCTTTCTTATTGGCCTCCCTTCCCAGTTTTTCTATCTCTTCCCTTTGCAAGTGCATTTGCTTCTTTATTTCATCAATTTCATTTTTGAAAGCCATTTCTAGTTTGTGTACACGTTCAACCAGTCTATTGTGAGTCTCCACTTCAACCAGTTCTTGGTAGAAATCATCATTTTGCTTTTTACTTTTATCCCTTTTCTTTTCCAAATTTGTTTTACTGAAGTATGTATCCATTTTGTAATACTAAATGAAGAGTATGTACTTACACTTCCACGTGTTGCTGTTGTATGGTAAACAAACCCAGCTGACTCAACGCATCGTGGTTCTTTGTTGTTTAAACCAGTCTTATTTACACTTATTATTTCTTTTCCTTTTAATAATGAAAAATTATTTAGTCTAACCTGGTACCGAGCTTGACTCATTCAAAGATACTTATTTAGGTAATGCTTCTGGCCGTGTTGAGCTGGTATGGAGAGCCGGTAATGGACGTCTTCCTCCGACGATGCCGTGTGTGTGTGTGTGTGTGTGTAAAATAATCACAATAATTTACTAGGTATATTAAAGGATGAGAATATAAATATGTTCCTAGCCCCCTGTGCAGTTAACTTCATTAACGAGCTGCATTTTTTATTGTATTCTGGCTGTCATTAAAAGTTTTTTAAAATGCCCGCCGCCGGACCACCCACCCCGCCACCCCCCACCCCATCACCGGGCCACAACCCCCCCACTCCCCCAGGAAGAGACAACGGGGGGGCTAATGACCCAGGGCAAGAGGGTCACCCGCCCACTACTGACCTGTGCCCCTTTTCCCCGCAACTGCCCCGACACCAGGTGAACAAGGATCGGCAACGACCTTGCAGGCGGGACAACCATCGCCAGCAGTGGGGTGGGACTGAACAAGATTCAGTCCCTGGTAACGTTTTGGCGACGGCCATAGTTACCCCCTCAAGGGCAGGAGGCCCATCAGTGCGCTATGAGGTGTCCATACCCTCCGCCACGTCTAGGGCAAGAGGCCCTTCAGTGTGCCACGAGGTGTCAGTACCCTCCGCCACAGCTAGAGCAGGAGGCCCTTCAGTGCTCCACGAGGTTCCAGTATCCTCCGCCACGTCTAGGGCAAGAGGCCCTTTAGTGCACCACGAGGTGTCAGTGCCCTCCGCCACATCTAGGGCAAGAGGCCCTTCAGTGCACCACGAAGTTCCAGTATCCTCCGCCACGTCTAGGGCAAGAGGCCCTTTAGTGCACCACGAGAGGTCAATACCCTCCGCCACATCCAGGGCAGGAGGACCTTCAGTGCGCCATGAGGTTCCAGTACCCTCCGCCACTCCAAGGGCAGGAGGCCCTAGTAGACAGCGAAAAGTGGGTCCCAGGGTAAAGAGACCTGGAGCCACGGCTGTGACAGACCCAGGAGAGAGAGTCGCCTCTGTGCTTCCCTCCCTGTATGTAGGAGAGGACACGGTCTCTGTGCACACTCCACCTACCGCATTCCCCTGCGGGAACTGCTCGACACCACCCGGGAAAGTTGCCCCAGAGGTGTCACCAGAGTGGAGGCAAAGTCCGAGACCGGACCTGCCTCCCACTCCTGGGAGATCTCTGTCTTCCGCAGACACCAGCAGGAGATGAGGCCGCAGTCCAACCCTGGCAGACAATCGCAGCCCCAGGACCCCCAGGCGAGCCCAGCAGACTACAGGCAAGGGTAACCTCGACCCCCTCACCCAGCGGAGCCGCCGATGCCAGGCCCGCCTCCTCCAGCTGTTTGGCCCTAGCCCTGAGGGCCACCTCTCAGGTCGAGGCCCCCAGACAGGCGGGCCTCCCTGCACCCCACCGACGAGACCCTGAGAAAAGGGTCTTCCTTCAGGTCGAGGCCTCCAGACAGGAGGGCCTCCCTGCAACTCACCGACGGCCCGGACCTGGGCAGTGACTCCCCTGCGGGTAGTGTGTTGCCCATTACAGGTAGAATCCCCCTGAGGTCCTCGCCCTCGGAAGTGACAGAGTGAATTAACCCAGGAAACACGGGTAAATCAGTGACGCCCCCTTAGACCTAAATAAACCCGAAGAAGAGGAACAGTGAACAGTGACAGAGTGACAGAGTGTGATCCATATAAAACCAGTGGCTAATGTTATTTAACCCAACAGACTCACATGTCCAACAGAGTGGAAATATTCAATAATAATAAGAAGAGTAATATTACCCACCCCGAATAAAGGAACTTCCCGTAATTGTGAATCACGATCAGGGTGTGCGGGAGAACCAAAAACCTGTGTAAAGTGTCGCCGCGACTAGTTAACTGAACTGAGTGTCGTGATCCGCACCCTGACTTCATTATAGTAATATTCCTCCCCCAGACTCTTAACCTTGTGTATTCCCCTTGTTATTGTGAGTATATATATTTTGGGCTTAAATGAAAGACGGTCATCTACACCCATATAACTAAAGACATTGGTATACCTGCATCATATCGTGTGTTAAGTACAACTGTACCTGTGCTTTCAAAGCCTAACTCTGTGTCCCTGTATCCTGTATCTCAAATATCACTCTGTATCATATTGTAACGGTTTTAGAATTAAGGCAATAGATGTGTTAAGGTATACTGCCTAGTTTTTATTTCCTGTTCCTTTGTTGGTGCTTTACTTCCGGTCCGGAAAGAGGACCCCGCTCAGTCACTAGTGTTTTAAGGACGAGAAGTCAACCTAAAAACACTCAGCATAACACTGGTGGCAAGTGGTGGTTCTGGATCCGAGAAAAAGCACGGAGGAATGAAAAAGGAAACTTTCACAATGGCATTCAAACCGCACATTCAATTGCCGAAATTCAACCCGGACCAATGTGACATTGATGTATATTTAGATATGATTAAACCCCTCTTAGACATAGGGTTTGACTCGGACAAGGAGAAAATTGCGGTCACACTACCTAACCTGGGAAAAATAATGACCAATGTCGCACCAAAAGTAGTTCCGGAACTGACATGGGACCAGTTCACGCAAATTGTGAAACAGGCTTTTATGCCTTGCATGGGCAGAGTTGTCGCTCTCTCACAGCTCGACACCCTCACCTACGATGGTAACCTAGACGACACTTTCGTCCAGGCTCGGCGCCTCATCAGTGCCGCTTATCGCGAGACAGAAATGAATACTCGGGATACTCACACATTCAATGCTCTGCTGAGGATTCTCCCTAGCACAGTCAGGGAGCACTTCTCTATCTATGATTCCTCAGGGGACATGGATCAGGACCTGCAACTCGTCAGACGTCTCCTCGCCGCCCATCCCACACCACAGCCCCTTCACGCAGTAACAAGATTTTCCACAAATCACAACCCTCCACCAAAACCTAAGCCGCTGCCTCACCAGCCGCCTACAGAGCCGCCTCCTACAGTGCCCAGGGCTTACCCACAAAAGAAGCGCCCAAACCCCAGGGAACAAGGCAACCTAATTACCATAAACCCTTGGGAATTCACGGCCTGCTGTCGCACCTGCCCCCTGCACGACATAAGGGAGCAACTCAAGGCAAGCAGGCGCAGGAATCTCCACCAGGGGCATAAAAAAGTCTCCTCGTTAGACGATGACGCCCAGGAAGACGACGCACCGCCACTGCTCTACCCAGGACTGGACGACGACGAACACGACGATCTCACCCATCCTCAGCAGATGGATTTTTAGGCCCGCCCCCACACCTCCCCACGGTGGCGGGGGCCACCTCACACAACTACAGACCCCCAGTCTACAACAAATTTGGCTAAACGGGGTCAAGGCAAGAATACTGGTGGATACGGGAGCAGCCAGGTCATGCCTCTACTCCCATTTCTACTCCCGCCACACCTCAGCATTTGGCCCACTCCCCATTTCAGCCAACCACGAGTCGTAGATGCGGGGGATGGCCCCCTACCCATCTGTGGGGAAACCTGGGCCCTACAAATCAGCATTCATCAACGAGTCTCTACCAACCACCCATTCATCATATTTGATTCGACATGTAATCAATATGATGGATACCTTGGGCTGGACCTCCTTCAGAAACTCCAAGCGACCATTGATTGTCATCAGTGTCGCCTCCACTTCAGTCCAGCCCGCCCCAACCAAGCATCCATCAACAAGGAAAAAAAACAACAACGAAGGACAATGAAAAACAACACCCCCCCCCACAACACTCACCGGCCCCAACCCACCTGTACATGTAACCCCACCCCAGCCTCACTCAATGCCTCACTTCATCCCCCTCCAACCCCAACTCCCATTCCACCCGAACTACCCCCTCTCCCTCTTTCCCTGCCACTATTGGTTCCACCATTACCATTCCACCTCACCAAGAAGCTTGGGTGACACTCACCAGACCCTCAGGCACATCAGTCCTTTTCTCACCATCCATACCCACCGGACCCCTATCATCCTGCCTAGTTTTCCCCACTTTCCTTCCCCCCCACGCCCACCAAATCTGTATTGCAAACCTCGCCACAACACCTTTAACTCTGCCACGAGGACTTATAACTGGCGATACAGAAGAAGCAGAACCATGCTCAGCACCACCCCCCAATCACCCCACCGTCCCCAACCTACCATCACATCTATCCCCTTCCCAATCAAACAGCCTCCATCAACTATCCTGGACTTTCAGGACCTATTCTCCGCCGGCCCGACCGATCTTGGCCACACCACCTATCTCAGCCACGAGATTCATACTACAGGACCTCCCATTCGCCAACCATCACGCCGAAAGAACCCCAAACAACAGGCAGAAGAAGACCGGGAGGTCCAGGATATGCTCGATGCCGGTGTCATCTCAAACTCCACTAGCCCATGGTCCTCACCTGTGGTACTTGTGCGAAAAAAGGACGGAACCATGCGTTTCTGCGTCGATTACCGCAGAGTGAACGATGTTACAATCAAAGACGCCACACCACTACCCAGGATCGGCAACTCTCTAGACTCCCTCCACAGATCGACATGGTTCTCTACCCTAGACCTGCAATCAGGCTATTGGCAAGTCCCAGTCCACCCCGTTGACAAACACAAAACCGCCTTCTCAACATCAAACGGGAAGCACTATGAATTTAACGTCCTTCCCTTCGGACTCTGCAATGCCCCTGGCACATTCTCCCGCCTCATGGAATCTGTTCTGAGCGGACTCACCTGGGAAACCTGTTTGGCTGACCTAGACGATGTCATTGTCTTCAGCCACACCTGGGCCGATCACCTCCACCGCCTCAAACAGGTATTCCAGCGTATACGCCAGGCCAGGCTCAAACTAAAACTCACAAAATGTGTTTTAGCAGAACGATGAGTCTCCTTCCTTGGACACCTGATCAATGCAGAGGGCATCTCTCCCGACCCCGACAAGCTACGTGCAATCGCCGACATCCCCCTTACCCCGTGATGTGCACGAAACCAGAGCCTTCCTAGGTTTAACCTCCTATTACCGGCGTTTTGTGAAAGGTTTTGCAGACATCGCAAAATCCTTGCACGACCTCTCCAAGAAAGGAGAACCTTTCGTCTGGGCAGAACCCAGAAAGAATGCATTCACCACCCTCAAATCCAAACTGACCTCCGCCCCAGTTGTCACCTTCCCAGACTACAACCTGCCTTTCCGTCTATATACCGACGTCTCACTCCTTGCCATAGGGGCGGTCCTTGCCCAAGTCCAAGACGGCCACGAACATATCATCGCCTGTCCCAGCCGCACCTTAAACCCTGCAGAGAGAAATTACGCGGCCACCAAACGTGAATGCCTGGGAATTATCTGGTCGCTCGATTACTTCCGCTCGTACATCTCAGGCACCCATGTGATTATCATTACCGATTACCAATCCCTACAGTGATTGCGCCAATCCAACACCACCAACGCCCAACTCATATGATGGTGAGAAGCTCTCAAGGAATATGACTTTGAGATATCATACCGTCCAGGCAAGCTCCACACAAACGCTGATGCCCTGTCCCAATTACCCATCAATACCATCTCAGCAGAACCGGACCTTATCCAAATGAGGCACGATAAGCAACACCCTACCTGGATCCCGCCAAACACTTTCATCAAACAGCACCTGCACGGGGAACACCTGTTTGACCCCAACGGCCACATTGTCCTAAGCCCCACCACCGCCCATGACACCATGCTGCACCTTCACACCAACAATGGCATTCACCTGGGCACTAAGAAACTCGTCCAAGTTTTCAGTGACATGTATTGGACACCAAACCCCTCCACCATCGCCAAGAATATTATACAATCCTGCCGCGCTTGTGCTTTAGGGAAAGACATCACCTGCACACCAGGCCGCTCAGGAAAAATAACAGCAACGAAACCCTGCCAACTACTTTCCCTCAACATCGTCGGCCCCCTCACGCCCAAAACAGGATATAAATACATAATCACCTTCGTGGATGTCTATTCCAAATTCATCATCGCATGCCCAGCAAAAGATCATAGTGCAGTATCCGTCGCAGATGCTTTAACTCACCATGTATTCCCATATTTTGGCATTCCCCAGGCCTTGCACTAGGACAATGCACCAGAATTCACAGGAAAAGTCTGGCAAGAGTTAGCAAAAATATTCGGGTTCCACATCTCCCACTCATCCCCCTACTGGCCCCAAGGCAACAGCATCTGTGAAAGAAGTCATCGCTCCCTCCTCAATCAGGTCCGCACTCGCATCATGCAAACAGGGAATGAAGATTGGCCTGCCCATGTCAAGATAGTACAATGGGGCCTAAACACATACCCACGAGAAGACAGCATAACACCACACGAGCGAGTCTTTGGGGAAACCCCGCTTCTCCTACCCCTCCGCCACCACCTCCAGCCACCCACCCCGCCCTCCACTATGGACCCTCTCCACCACCTCAAACGCTGCCTCCACCGCCTACAAACACAACAGGACCTTACGCCCGACACCAACCACACCAACCCTTACAAATCTGGCCAATCCTTTGTTGTGGCAGAACTCCCTACCCCAAATAAGATCTCACCCCGATTCATCGGCCCCTTTACCATAACCCGAGTCCCCAACCCCTATCAAGTAATCATAAATCAGCAAGGCCAACAACGCACGTATCGCAATCGCCACATGCGACCCTTCCACCCACCCAACAACGACCACCCCCACACCCGTGCGCCCCGCACCCCTTCCCGCACACCTGGCCACACAGACATTTCCGAGAATTACCCCCCAGACTCCTACTCCTACTACTTCTCACCCCCACCCAGCACCTCACCTACAACCACACCACCCCCCATAACACCTGATCCCGACTCACCACACCCACCGCCCCCATCACCACCTCCGCCCAGCACCATCACCCACTCACCGCCTCCCACAACCCTCTCTACCACCCATCCCCCTACCACCTCCCACACCACGTCGCCCCCACCACCTACCTCACCACCGCCGCCTCAAGCCGCCACCTCCTCACACCTCACTTCTCAACCCCCTGCCACCTGCACCCGCACTGCTCCCCTACCTACCCCATCAAACACTCTCCCCCTCCCCCGCGACCATGCCCATTATACACACCACACCGCACTGCCACCCGCCTCACCTCTCAAGAGCCGCACGTCCTCACCACCACCACATGCACAACCACCCTCACCACCCACATCCACACTCACCACCACCACTACCAGATCTGGTCGCCTCTCACGCCCACTATCCAGATACACTCCAACACCACCCCCCAGTGCACGCCCAGCCCGCCATCCCCCACCACAAACCCCCTCCCCCAAACACCTCCCCCATCACCCTCCTTCTCCACTAAGCACGATGGAATCCTCCCAAATCCCAATTCCCTGAAGTGAAATGCTCCTTCCACAGACCCATTCCCCATAAAAGCACCTACCCCCCATCACTCTCCAGCATACAGGTACTGTCTTCTCACCAGGCAACAACCACCACGATGAGGGTCACCCGAATCCACTGGATACCTTGCGACCAGCCACCCATCAAGATCCGACGGACACCCCAGCTTCGCCTCCTACGCAAGAGAAACCACCCATCCTCCATCCGTCTCTCTTTCAACCCCCACCAGGAGCCAAACACCATATCCCACCACTGGGCAAACCTCCTACAACACCTCACCCCGGCCCACAAGATGTCCACCTCCACCACCTACCACCTGCAGTCACGAGTTTGTGACTTTTTCAACGATGACGGTGGTAAAATGCCTGCCACCGGACCACCCACCCTGCCACCCCCCACCCTACCACCGGGCCACAACCACCCCAGGAAGAGACAACGGGGTGGCCAATGACCCAGGGCAAGAGGGTCACCCGCCCACTACTGACCTGTGCCCCTTTTCCCCGCAACTGCCCCGACACCAGGTGAACAAAGATCGGCAACTACCTTGCAGGCGGGACAACCATCGCCAGCAGTGGGGTGGGACTGAACAAGATTCAGTCCCTAGTAACGTTTTGGTGACGGCCATAGTTACCCCCTCAAGGGCAGGAGGCCCTTCAGTGCGCCACAAGGTTCCAGTATCCTCCGCCACGTCTAGGGCAAGAGGCCCTTTAGTGCGCCACGAGGTGTCAGTGCCCTCCGCCACATCTAGGGCAAGAGGCCCTTCAGTGCGCCATGAGGTTCCAGTATCCTCCGCCACGTCTAGGGCAAGAGGCCCTTTAGTGCGCCACGAGGGGTCAATACCCTCCGCCACATCCAGGGCAGGAGGACCTTCAGTGCGCCACGAGGTTCCAGTACCCTCCGCCACTCCAAGGGCAGGAGGCCCTAGTAGACGGCGAAAAGTGGGTCCCAGGGTAAAGAGACCTGGAGCCACGGCTGTGACAGACCCAGGAGAGAGTGGCACCTCTGTGCTTCCCTCCCTGTATGTAGGAGAGGACACGGTCTCCGTGCACACTCCATCTACCGCGTTCCCCTGCGGGAACTGCTCAACATCACCCGGGAAAGTTGCCCCAGAGGTGGCACCAGAGTGGAGGCAAAGTCAGAGACCAGACCTGCCTCCCACTCCTGGGAGATCTCTGTCTTCCACAGGCACCAGCAGGAGACGAGGCCACAGTCCAACCCTGACGGCGCGTCCCCTGGCAGACAATTGCAGGCCCAGGACCCCCAGGCGAGCCCAGCAGACTACAGGCGAGGGTAACCCCGACCCCCTCACCCCGCGGAGCCGCTGACACCAGGCCCGCCTCCTCCAGCTGTTTGGCCCTAGCCCCGAGAGCCACCTCTCAGGTTGAGGCCCCCAGACAGGCGGGCCTCCCTGCACCCCACCAATGAGACCCTGAGGTAAGGGTCTCCCTTCAGGTCGAGGCCCCCAGACAGAAGGGCCTCCCTGAGACTCACCGACGGCCCGGACCCGGGCAGTGACTCCCCTGCGGGTAGTGTGTTGCCCGTTACAGGTAGAGTCCCCCTGAGGTTCTCTCCCTCGAACAGTGACAGAGTGAATTAACCCAGGAAACACGGGTAAATCAGTGACGTCCCCTTAGACCTAAATAAACCCGAAGAAGAGGAACAGTGAACAGTGACAGAGTGACAGAGTGTGATCGATATAAAACCAGTGGCTAATGTTATTTAACCCAACAGACTCACATGTCCGATAGAGTGGAAATATTCAATAATAATAAGTAAAGTAATATTACCCGCCCCGAGTAGGAACTTCCCATAATTGTGAATGACAATCAGGGTGCGCGGGAGAACCAAAAACCTGTATAAAGTGTCGCCGCGACTAGTTAACTGAACCAAGTGTCGTGATCCGCACCCTGACTTCATTATAGTAATATTCCTCCCCCAGACTCTTAACCTTGTGTATTCCCCTTGTTATTGTATATATATTTTGGGTTTAAATGAAAGACGGTCATCTACACCTATATAACTAAAGACATTGGTATACCTGCATCATATCGTGTGTTAAGTACAACTGTACCTGTGCTATCAAAGCCTAACTCTGTGTCCCTGTATCCTGTATCTCAAATATCACTCTGTATCATATTGTAACGGTTTTAGAATTAAGGCAATAGATGTGTTAAGGTATACTGCCTAGTTTTTATGTCCTGTTCCTTTGTTGGTGCTTTATTTCCGGTCCGGAAAGAGGACCCCGCTCAGTCGCTAGTGTTTTTAGGACGAGAAGTCAACCTAAAAACACTCAGCATAACATTTTTCTTCATCTTAGGAAGTACCTACGTGTAGCTAGGAGTCTTAAGAGTTCATTTAGATCAATGGTTCCCAAAGTGGGAGGTGGAAAGATCCAGAGTGACGGTGAGGTACCATGGGACCGTGAAGAAAAAGGGGACTGTAAGGGGGCGGCAGGGTGGCATCAGAACCAAGTAAGCATTTTTTATTTTATATACAATCTGTATGACAAAATCTTCCTCACAAACACTTAAGTGACATGTATGCTTTACAAAAAAAAAAAAAAAAGAAGAAGAAGAAGAATACACGAAAGCATGGTTTTATTTTGTGGTTCGACGTCGGAGTTAAAAGTTCGAACGTTTTCTTCATATCTTGGTAACGTGGTTTGGACACGATGGGCACCACAAGCCAGAGGCCACCCAGTCAGACAGCAGACACCGTGGGGAGTTCATTCTGCAAGGGCTGGTAAAGTACGTATGAACACAGTTCTAACTACATGTCTATTGCCAGACGCCTTAATCCCGTAAGGAGTGGCCATAATCAAATTGCCTCCATGTCGCCCTGTCCCCCTCCATTTCACTGCCCTGCACAGAGCTCGCACCCCCCTCTCTCATATACCTCTCCACTCCATCCCTCCATCTCGTCCTTGGCCTCCACCTCCATCTCGCCCCTCACCCCACTCATATACACTCTCCTCGTCAGTCTCTCACTCTCCATCCTCTCCACATGGCCAAATCACTTCAGTGTTTTTCTCCTAACACTTCCTATCACATCTACATCCACACCACAATGCTCCTTCACTTCCTCATTTGTCAGTCTGTCTCTCCATGTGATCCTCTCAAATAACTCATTTCCACTGCTCTCACTCTTGACTTCTGTCCCTCCAACAAGGTCCAGCTTCACTTCCATACGTTAGAGTTGGTATCACAATACTGTCATGTAGTAACTTTTTCAATTCGATGCTCACTTCCCTGTTTCTTATCACTTCTTTCAGGGAACCAGCAACTTTTTTTCCTTGCTGTACCCTTTCATGCACTTCACCCTCCAAACTTCCATCCTTACTCATCACATTACCCAAGTACTTAAAAGCACTCACATTTTCCATTTCTTCCTCATCCAACCTCACTGTACATTCACTAACTGCACTTCTCTCGAAGTCCATAACTTTACTCTTCCCCACATTCACCTTTAGTTTCTGTTTCTTACATACTCTCCCAAACTCAACCATCAAGCCTTGCAGCTCCCCTTCGTCTTCATTTAACAACACAGTATCATCTGCAAACAACAGTACAGGGAATTTCCAAACACTGCCCTCTCTCATGAGGGCCGCTCCAGCATCCACTGCCCTACCTTGTATCTCTTTTATTACCCTTTCCATATTATACAGATTGAACAACCATGGAGACATGACACATCCCTGTTTCAATCCAACCTTCAAATAGAAAAATTCACTTAGTTCACTATCCACACGCACTGCAACCTTAGTACCCTCGTATATACGCTTCACGGCATTCAACAATTTCCCATATGCTCCATATGTTAGTTATTATCACTGTAGGGATCTTAATTATAAACTAACATACAGCGAAACAACTCACCATTATAATATACGGTATGTGAGTATGGCGTTTTGATCAGCACTCAGTATAAATATGCTAGGCCTAATAAATATGCTGAGTACTAAGCTGTGGTGTTGACAATAATAAATGCAGAATATTCTTGGATGATTCCTGGAGAATGCTTAAGGCACGTGTGTATTAGCTGGTCGCAAGGAGAGAACTGAACAGCTTCGAGCAGCTTCGTGCACGAAGTAAATGAAATGAAACAACATTACTGAATAATTATAACTAAATACATTGTTCTCTCCTTGACCAGATTTATTTCTAGCGGTAAATAATATCTTACCCAATTTATGCAGTACATGAAATTATTTACAAAAATGTGCTGTCGTGGGCGGGAATATTTAAACCCGAAATCCATGACACCATACATGCTTAATACTTTCCACAATCCTTGTCTATCCACCGTGTCATATGCTTTCTCCAAATCCATGAAGGCCGCATACAACTTCTTTCCCTTTGTAATGCTAGGTGAAATTAGGCTCGACTTCTCGTTCCTATATCACCTAACGTGGAGCGGGGTTCTCTTTCGAGACCGGAGCTAGTGCAATAAAGAGAGGCAGGACACAAAAACTCTGGGCAACAACCTTTACACGTATATTACCACAGTCAGACACAGGACAAATCAGCAGATATTACAGCACAATATATAGCAATATAAAACCTTATCTAGGATATGTGTATCTCGCAGGATACTTGCTTCTCTGATACTAATGACAACACAAACAACCCTAGTGTATCAGGAGTGCAGTAAATATAGGCGCGCGCGGGGGCGCGGGAGTGGGTTGAGTCTCACCAGGAGATAGGGGAGGTGCGGGGAGTGACTTGTGACGGCTAGGAGAAAGTTATGGTAATACTGGAGAGCGGCAGATATTAGCCGTGAAGGTTATATGGTTTCCACTAGCCAAAATACTTTGGTAGTTGATTTTATCCTTGATTTACACTTACTTGAGATATGGGAGTGAAAGCGGGTGGTAAACAAGATTTATTGGTAGCGTGGGGGAAGGAGAGAATACCATTAATACTTCCTTTCACAATATTCCTTCACAGTAATGGGGGTATGTCTTTATAGGCACAGGCTCATTAATTGTATAACAGAGATGTCACTCACACGTATAGTCAATCAGATCTTGTTTCACACTCTCGTCCTTTAACTTCTCACTGTGATCTGATTTACGCCGATGTTCACTATATGAAATCACTGCACAATACTTACATTAGGGGAAATCACACTTAACCTAAATCACTCGTGCTACAATATCACACGTATTCACACGATAGGCAGGAACATGTCGTCGGCGATCCTGCTGAGCTAGGGGCACCGCCAATGCGAGGCGTGCTGAGAGGGCACGGGATGACTCGTAAGGGCGTCCTCTCGTGTCCTGGACTCCCCGTGGCTTCCGGACTTGGCTCCGGCGTGTGGCCCTCGGGACTGGGGCCGAATAGCTCCAGGAACCTCTGTGATAGGTCCCGGGGTCGTGGGGGCGTAGAGAGATCACGTCCGGGTGTCCTGGGGAGAACCGAGATAGACTGTGGGCTGCGGTCTCCAGCGTCTAGGGGCGCCGACAGGGGAGGGCTGCGGCAGTGACTTCCACTGGGGTCCGTCAGGTGCATCTGCTCTAGAGCCAGGCGTAGGGAACAGAGGCCAGGGGAGGCTGGGAGGCCTGTCTGGGTCACTCTGAAACGGGAAGCCTGGGCTCCAGTCTCCTGCCATGGGGACGTCTCTCTACTCACCTCACTGTGCACGCCCTCGGAGCGACCGTAGATCGTCTCACGAGGGAGGGAGCGACAATAGGTCGTCTCTACCACGACACTCTCGGAGTGACCATAGATCGTCTCACAAGGATGGGAGCGACCATAGATCGTCTCACGAGGATGGGAGCGACCATAGATCGTCTCTACCGGAGCACCTTGGGAGCGACCATAGATCGTCTCTACCGGAACACCTTGGGAGCGACCATAGATCGTCTCTACCGGAACACCTTAGGAGCGACCATAGATCGTCTCTACCAGAGGGGCGCCGTCTGGAGTATGTTTTCTAACTCTATCCCTAGCTGGCTCAGCAATTCCACTCCGCGAAGGTAGTGTCCTTCTCCTACGGTGGCGGCGGTGTGGTGGCTGCATGTCACAGGGGCGCACGGCCCGGGCTGACATGTGTTGCCGTTGCCTGGATTGGTGGTGGCTGGTGGCGGCCACCCCGTGGGGTCCGTGTGGGGGTGTCGGCGTATCTGTTGGCACACTACGCTGTTCTTGGCTTGCCCTGTCGTCGGGGGTACTATGGTATTCTTTGGGGGCACTGTTTTTCAAGCCACGCATTTTACCCTTGTCTAGGAACTTTTCCACTAAAGAGCTAAGAATGAATATCTGATCTACACACACTCTTCCCAAAACCTCTCTGATCTTCTCCAACTAATTTCTCTGTTATTTCCCTAACTCTGTCAATAAGTGTCCTGCCATACACATTTCTTATTACACTATGAAGATAAGTACCCCTATGATTACCACGTACTTCTTTTTTCTTTTTTCCTTTGTACAAGGGAATAATTATACCTGACTTCCAATCCTCCGGGACTCTACCTTCCTCCCAGGCCGATTTGCACATCTTCCACATCCATTCTACTACTATCTCTCCCCCATGCTTCAGCATTTCACCACACACTCCATCACTTCCTGGGGCTTTCCCCATTGTAACTTTCTTCATTGCTCCCACAACTTCCATCCTACTGATTTCTTCCTCTCTTCTCACATCCCTGTGTTTCCCAGCCATTCCCCAGCCACTTACACTTGCATTACTTTCATTCTCTATGTTTAACAATATCCTAAAGTGTTTCCTCCATCTGCTCACTTTTTCTCCCTTCTCCACTAGTAATCTACCACTTTTATCCTTCATTGCCTAACTAACTCCTTTGGCACCCTGTCTAACTCTCTTTACCTCTTCCCAGGACATTTTCTTATGTTCCCTTCACTTTACTCTTAAATTCCTTCCAAATTCCTCATCCACTTTCTTCTTACTCTCTCTTACCAATCTTTTCACCTCTCTCTTCCTCTCTATATATAACTTTCTCATCCGTCTCTCAACTTCTTCCACGCCCCTGTTTCTCATCCACTTCCTATATGCTTTCTTCTTTTGCGCTACAGCCTCTCTCACCTCATCATTCCACCTTGCTGTTCCCTGCATCCCCTTTCGTCTTCTCTTCACCCCACACACCACCTCACATGTCATATTAATGTATGAAATCTTGCCATGTAACTCTAATAATCTCTTGGAATTGGTAGAATATAAAACTGCTTTAGGCAGAATATACAGCATTATTCACCATGGCACGTAGGCCACAAAGAACACTACAAATAACTTTGCAAAGCAGAGAACACGGAGATATCCACTGTTGCAGTAGTTTATTCATTTTTCAGTGCAATAAATATACGTAGTTTGGTTTTCAATTTCCTCTGATGAATTCTGATTTTAATATACTATTTAAAATGCGTGACTTAAAGAACAGTGCCCTCGAAATATACCATAGTGCCCCCGACAACGGGGCAAGTAAAATACAGCCCAGTATGCCCGGGAATGTACCGACATCCCCACACGGTCCCCACGGGGTAGCCGCCACCAGTCAGAACCACTCCCAGCAACAGCGACATATGTCAGCCAGGGCCGTGCACCCCTATGTCACGCAGCCACCCCGCCGTCGCCGCCGTAGGAGAAAGACACTACCTTCACGGAGTGGGATTGTTGAGCCAGCTAGGGGTGGAGTTGTCATAGGCACTCCAGACGGCGCCCCTCCTCGTGAGACGGCCTATTGTTGCTCCGACAGTGCTCAGATAGAGACGGCCTATTGTCGCTCCCGCCCTCGTGAGACAGCTTATTGTCGCTCCGAAAGTGTTCCGGTAGAGACGGCCTATTGTCGCTCCGGAAGTGCTCCGGTAGAGACGGCCTATTGTCACTCCCACCCTCGTGAGACGACCTATTGTCGCTCCAAAAGTGCTCTGGTAGAGACGGCCTATTGTCGCTCTGGAAGTGCTCCGGTAGAGACGGCCTATTGTCACTCCCACCCTCGTGAGACGACCTATTGTCGCTCCGAAAGTGCTCTGGTAGAGACGGCCTATTGTCGCTCCCACCCTCGTGAGACGACCTATTGTCGCTCTGAAAGTGCTCAGGTAGAGACGGCCTATTGTCGTTCCTCTCCTCGTGAGATGACCTATTGTTGCTCCGAAAGTGTCCTGGTAGAGACGGCCTATTGTCGCTCCCTCCCTCGTGAGACGATCTATTGTCGCTC
Organism: Coenobita brevimanus; assembly: GCF_032717465.1. Taxonomy (NCBI): domain Eukaryota; kingdom Metazoa; phylum Arthropoda; class Malacostraca; order Decapoda; family Coenobitidae; genus Coenobita; species Coenobita brevimanus. Next base: position 27,346,553 of record NC_137024.1, on the reverse strand, counting down.
CGAGGGTACACAGAAAGAGGTAAGGAGAGAGACGTCACTACGGCAGGAGACTAGATCCCAGGCCTCCCATCCCAGAGTGACCCAGACAGGCCTCACAGCCTCCCCTGGCCTCTGCTCCCTACGTCTGGCTCTAGAGCAGACGCACCTGACGGGCCCCAGTTGAAGTCGATGCCACAGCCCTCCTCTGTCGGCGCCCCTAGACGCTGGAGACCGCAGTCCGCAGTCTCTCTCGATTCTCCCCAGAACACCCAGGCGCGATCTCCCTACGCCCCCTCGACGCCATAAGGCTCTCACTACAGGCCGAGACTTACAACAGAGGTTCCTGGAGCTATTCGGCCCCAGTCCCGAGGACCACACTCCTGAGCCCAGCCCGGAAGTCACTGGTAGCCCAGGACGCGAGAGGACGCCCTTACGAGTTGTCCTGTGCCCTCTTGACACGCCTCACATTGGCGGTGCCCCTAGCCCGGCAGGATCGCCGACGGCATGTTCCCGCCTAACCCCATGATGAATACATGTGATGCTGCAGTACGAGTGGTTTTGGTTAAGTGTGATTTCCCCTAGTATAGTATTGTGCAGTAACTTAATATAGTGAATATCGGGGCGAGTAAGATCCTAGTGAGAAACTAAAGGACGAGTGTGCGGAACAGGATCTGATGAACTATCTTTATGAGTGATGTCCCTTACATACAATTAGTAAGCCTGTGTCGCCTGGAGATTCCTCTGTAGTGACATACCCCTAATACTGTGAGCTCTAAAGGAATCTTATGAAGGAGAGTATTAATGGTATTCCCTCCCCCCCCCCCACGCTGCCCATAAATCTTGTATATCACTCTCTCTCATCCCAATATCCCGAGTAAGTGTGAATCAAGAATAAAATCAATTACCAAAGTCCCTTGGCTAGTGGAAAACGTATATGCTTCACTGCTAATATCTGCCTCTCTCCAGTATTACCATAACTTTCCTCTAGACGTCACAAGTCACTCTCCGCACCCTCCCCTATCTCCTTCTCGTGAGACTCACCTCCCCCCCCCCCGCGCCTCCCGCGCGGGCCTATGTCCGCTGCACCCTTGATACACTAGGATTGATTGTGTTGTCATTACTGTCAGAGAAGCAAGTATCCTGCGAGATACCCATATCCTAGATAAGGTTTTATATTGCTATGTATTGTGCTGTAATATCTGCTGACTTGTCCTGTGTCTGATCGTGGTAATATGCGTGTAAAGGTTGTTGCCTAGAGTTTTTGTGTCCTGCCTCTCTTTATTGCACTAAGCTCCGGTCTCGAAAGAGGACCCCGCTCCACGTTAGGTGTAATAGGAACGAGAAGTCGAGCCTAATTTCACCTAGCATTACACTGGTGGCCAGCGGTGGTTCTAGACCCGGGCGTAAAAGAGAGGTAATCAGGAAATATTTGGCAAAATGGCAACTAAACCGCACGTTCAGTTACCCAAATTTGACCCCAACCAGTATGATATACACACATATCTGGCAATAATTAAACTCTTACTGGATATTGGCTTTGAAAATGACCAACAAAAAATTGCAGTCACACTACCACTGTTGGGTAAAGCGGCGGCGAACATAGCGCCGAAAATCGTCCCAGAACTCACCTGGCAGAACTTTACAAAGTTCACTGTACAAGCCATCACCCCATCATTAGGGAAAGTAGTGGCTCTATCCCAATTGGATAGCTTTTCATTCGACGGGGATTTAGATAATACCCTGATACAGGCAAGACGCCTGGTTACCGCTGCCTACCCGGAGGCAGATGAGGAAACCCGGGATCAGCATACATTTAACACTCTGCTCAGAGTACTCCCAAGTGTTGTTAAACAACACTTCACTATCCATGACCCAACAGGAGACATGGATAGAGATAAACAGCTGATGCGGCGCCTCCTGACCACCTGCCCTTCTCCACAGCAAATCAGTGTTGTTAAGAAATTCCCCACCCGACCCCCGGCTCCCCCAGCCACCCAACGTCCACCTTTGCCTCACACCAGCCCGACCCTGGCGCCTAGCCCGCCCAGAGCACACCCTTCCCGTCGGCGCCCCGCCCCGCGAGAAAACCCGAACCTAATTCTTATCAACCCGTGGGAATTCACAGCCTGCAACTCCCGCTGCCCCCTTCATGACATACGGGACCAGCTTAAAGCTGCTCGCCGCAGAATCACAGCCCCGGGTTCACGTAAAGTGTCCGCCTTAGAAGGTGAGGCCCCAGGGGACGAGCTGACGCCCATGGACGAGCCCCGTTCAGGAGAACTGGAGCAGGAACAGGAGAACGAAAGCCTTAGCCAGCTAGATTTTTAGGCCCGCCCCCGCACCAACCCACGGTGGCGGGGGCCATTACCCCTAAGTATCGGCCCCCAGTATACCATAAGATGAAAATAAACGGCGCGAAGGCCAGACTACTAGTCGATACGGGAGTGGCCCGGTCCTGCCTTTATAGCCACTATTTCTCCCGCTACAAATCGCGGTTTGGCCCACTCCGCCCTACTACCACTCACCTTGTGGATGCGGGGGATGGCCCCCTGCCCATCCATGGGGAAACTCGGGCCCTACAGGTCGACACCCACCAGCCGGTGTCCACCCAACACCCATTAATCATTTCTGATTCCTCCTGCCGGAGTTATGACGGGTATTTAGGGCTAGACTTGCTCCAAAAACTCGGAGCCACGATCGACTGTTGCCACCGACAACTTCAGTTCCGCCCCCCACCCCGTTCCACCCCAGCTGTTTGCACATGCACGCTGCGGCCCCGGCCGGAGGATTTGCCCTCTTCCTCCCCCCAGTGCCCCCCTTCTCCTCCCCTTTTTCTGCCCCCCTCTCCTCCCCCTCCCGTGCCTTTCCACCTCACTCCTGCTCCCTCTTTCCCGGTCACCATCTCTGCTGCTGTTACCATCCCCTCCCACCATGAGGCTTGGGTGACCCTTAACAGGCCCTCAGGTCCATCCGTTTTGTTCTCCCCCCTCCTCCCCTCCGGACCCCTTTCTACCTGCCTTGTGTCCCCCACCTTCCTCCCACCCCACCACGCCGCCATCCGCATCGCCAATCTCGCCCCGTCCCCTTTCACCCTCCCCAAAGGGCTTATCATCGGAGAGATGGAGGAAGCCAAGCCCTGTGCCCCATCCTCCTCCCACCTCCTGACCCCTCTACTCCCCATCCCTGACCATCTCTCCAGCCAGCAGTCAGACACCCTACGCCGCCTCCTCCTGGATTTCCAGGATTTGTTTGCGACAGGACCGGCAGATATAGGGCATACCACGTACCTGTCGCATGAAATCCATATGACAGGCCCACCTATACGACAACCTTCCCGACGTAAGAACCCCCGACAGAGAGAAGAGGAGGACCGCCAGGTGCGCGAAATGGAAGAGGCAGGTGTTATCTCCCCCTCCACCAGCCCATGGTCCTCCCCCATCGTTCTAGTAAAAAAGAAAGATGGCATGATGCGATTTTGCATCGACTACCGCCGTGTGAATGACGTCACCATTAAAGATGCCACCCCCCTCCCCCGCATTGACGATTCCCTAGACTCCCTCTACGGGGCGTCTTGGTTTTCTACCCTCGACCTCCAGTCTGGATACTGGCAGGTCCCCGTCCATCTGGACCATTGAGGCAAGATGGCCTTTTCCACCAGTAATGGCAAACATTACGCATTTAATGTTCTGCCATTCAGCCTCTGCAACGCCCCTGTCACTTTCTCCAGACTAATGGAATCTGTCTTGAGCGGCCTCACTTGGGAAATATGTTTAGCTTATCTTAACAGCGTCAATGTTTTTAGCCAGACCTGGGCCGACCACTTGCAGCGCCTCCATCGAGTTTTCACCAGAATTCGCCAGGCAGGCCTCAAGCTACATCCTTCTAAATATGTCCTGGCCGCTAAGACCATCTCGTTCCTAGGACATACTATTTCCCAAGCAGGAATTTCCCCAGATCCTGACAAGCTCCGTGCCATAGCGGACATACCGCCGCCGCAGGATGTCCACGGCGTCCGCGCCTTCCTGGGACTCACGTCCTAAAACTGTCGCTTCGTGAAAGGATTCGCGCAGATCGCCAAGCCTCTTCACGACTTGACATGAAAAGGGGAACCTTTCCTCTGGACCAAGGACCATTGAGCTGCTTTTCAACAGCTAAAAGACAAGCTCGTCTCTGCCCCCATCGTGGCCTTCCCCGACTATGCCCTCCCTTTTCGCCTCTACACGGATGTGTCCCTTACCGCGATAGGCGCCGTCCTAGCCCAGGTACAGGCCGGCAGAGAACACATCACTTCCTGTGCCAATCGCACTCTGAACCCGGCCGAAAAGAATTATGCCGCCACCAAGCGAGAATGCCTCGGCATAATCTGGGACCTCCAATATTTTAGGGCTTATCTTTCCGGGACCCAAGTCACGATAATCACCGACCACCAATCACTCCAGTGGTTGCGCCAATTGAACTCCCATAACGCCCAACTTGTCCGGTGGCGCAACACCCTAGAGGAGTTTCAGTACGAGATTTCATACAGGCCTGGAAAGCTTCACACCAATGCAGATGCCCTCTCCCGCCTCCCCATCCACGCGGTACAACCGGACCCCGACCTCCTACAACTCTGGCATCACAAGGAATGGCCCCCCTGGATCCCTGCTCACCTATTCCCTAAGCTATGGCGACAGGGCGACCACCTTCTAACCCCGTCCGGGCATATCCTCTTGACCTCCGATGCGGCACGTGACACCCTGCGCCACCTCCATGCCCACAATGGCATCCACTTGGGCACCAAAAAATTATTACAGGTGTTCAACAATATTTACTGGGCTCCAAATCCCTCCACCCTCGCCAAGGAAATTATCCAAACTTGCCGTGCCTGAGCGCTTGGAAAAGATATCACTCGGACCGCCGGGCCATCGGGCAGTATCAGTGCCCACAAGCCCTGACAACTCCTGGCGATCGACGTAGTAGGCCCTCTTCCCCCTAAATCTGGATATAAATACGTGGTCACTTTTGTAGACACGTACTCCAAATTCGTAGTAGCCTGCCCGGCTAAGGAACATCATGCTGTCGCTGTCGCTGATGCCCTTCTCCGACACGTGTTCCGTTACTTTGGCATCCCCCAAAGCCATCCATTCCGATAATGCCCCCGAGTTCTCCGGAAAAGTCTCGGAGGAGCTAGCCAGGATTTTCGGATATAAGATCTCCCACTCCTCACCATACTGGCCTCAAGGGAACGCCGTATATGAACGTAGCCATCGTACCCTTATCAATCAGCTACGCACTCGAACTGAGGCTACAAAAGACGACGATTGGCCGGCACATGTAAAAATTGTCCAGTGGGGCATGAATTCATGCCCCCGAGAAGATGGGGTTTCCCCCCACGAAAGAATCTTTGAGGAAACCCCCTTCCTACTACCCCTATGCCACCACCTGCAACCGCCTGCTTCCGCTTCCACTACAGACCCGCTACACCTGCTAAAAGGGCGGATATGCCACCTACAAATGAATCTGGACCTTGGACCCGACACAGCCTCCAACCTCTTCAACCTGGGTGACACAGTCGTCGTCGCCCAGCTCCCCACTCCCCACAAGCTCGCCCCCCGCTTCACGGGGCCCCACACAATCACCCGAGTCCCCAACCCATACCAGGTGGTCATAGACTATCACGGCACTCCCCGTACCCTCCGCAACCGTCACGTGCGGCCTTTCCGCACGCCCACCTCCCCCACCCCGGCCCCAAACCCCCAGCCTCCTCCAGCCCCCGCACCACCCTCTACAAACACATATGAGTGCTATGTTTCCTCCTCACCCTCCCACTCCACCCCTCCTACCACCTCCACCTCCCCAGCTGCCACCACCCCCAGCACCTCACATGACGCCTCCCTGGCCACCCCTCCCTCACCCTCACCCCTTCCCTCCGTTGCCCTCCCTCAATGCCCACTCCCACCTCTTCCGCCCACGCCACCACGCCCTCACCACAACCCACTACCACCCTCCCTCGCCCACCCACCATCCGTACACCCACTCCGCCAACACCACGCCCCACCATGCCCACAACACACAAAACAACCCACCCACCCCATACGCCCACTTCTCCCCCCACCCCGACCCTCAAGACCACCACCACCCGTTCGGGCCGCCTCTCACGCCCGCCCGCCCGATATACACACACCCCTACACCACCCACCTCTCCACGACTTCACACCATCAAGCTACATCAGGCCCAAATCTCCTCTACCTGTACTCCCCAGAGACTCAACGCCGCATTACCACAGCACAAAACCCGGCCTTTACCCTCGGTATCCAGCATTCAGCTTCCAACCACACCGACAGCCACACCAAGCAAGATGAGAGTGAGGCGGGCTGTATGGGCACATACCCTTGGCAGGAACCACAGACTCCACGGGCCACACCACCTGCTAACCCTCCTCCAGTCTTCCACCGCCGCCTCCACACTCTTCCTCACCTGTCACCCAGAACAAGAAGAAAACCCCTACACCGTTGCCTGGCAAACTGCGCTGCAACACCTCCAGCCCATGTACACCACCTCCAACACACAAGCGTTCCACCTCCAGCCACGAGGACGTGACTTTTTACAGGGGGAGAGTGGTAAAATGCGTGACTTAAAGAACAGTGCCCCCGAAATATACCATAGTGCCCCCGACAACGGGGCAAGTAAAATACAGCCCAGTATGCCCGGGAATGTACCGACACCCCCACACGGACCCCATGGGGTAGCCGCCACCAGTCAGAACCACTCCCAGCAAAAGCGACATATGTCAGCCCAGGCCATGCGCCCCTATGTCACGCAGCCACCCCGCCGTCGCCGCCGTAGGAGAAAGACACTACCTTCACGGAGTGGGATTGTTGAGCCAGCTAGGGGTGGAGTTGTCATAGGCACTCCAGACGGCGCCCCTCTTCGTGAGATGGCCTATTGTTGCTCTGAAAGTGCTCCGGTAGAGACGGCCTATTGTCGCTCCCGCCCTCGTGAGACGGCCTATTGTCGCTCCGAAAGTGTTCCGGTAGAGACGGCCTATTGTTGCTCCGAAAGTGTTCCGGTAGAGACGGCCTATTGTAGCTCCCACCCTCGTGAGACGGCCTATTGTCACTCCGACAGTGCTCCGGTAGAGAGAGCCTATTGTCGCTCCCGCCCTCGTGAGACGGCCTATTGTCGCTCCAAAAATGCTCCGGTAGAGACGGCGTATTGTCGCTCCCACCCTCATGAGACGATCTATTGTCGCTCCGAAAGTGCTCCAGTAGAGACGGCCTATTGTCACTCCCCTCCTCGTAAGACGACCTATTGTTGCTCCGAAAGTGTCCTGCTAGAGACGGCCTATTGTCACTCCCTCCCTCGTGAGACGATCTGTTGTCGCTCCGAGGGTACACAGAAAGAGGTAAGGAGAGAGACGTCACTACGGCAGGAGACTAGAGCCCAGGCCTCCCATCCCAGAGTGACCCAGACAGGCCTCACAACCTCCCCTGGCCTCTGCTCCCTACGTCTGGCTCTAGAGCAGACGCATCTGACGGGCCCCAGTGGAAGTCGATGCCGCAGCCCTCCTCTGTCGGCGCCCCTAGACGCTGGAGACCGCAGTCCGCAGTCTCTCTCGATTCTCCCCAGGACACCCAGACGCGATCTCCCTATGCCCCCACGACGCCGTAAAGCTCTCACTACAGGCCGAGACTTACAACAGAGGTTCCTGGAGCTATTCGGCCCCAGTCCCGAGGGCCACACTCCTGAGCCCAGCCCGGAAGTCACGGGTAGCCCAGGACGCGAGAGGACGCCCTTACGAGTTGTCCCGTGCTCTCTTGGCACGCCTCACATTGGCGGTGCCCCTAGCCCGGCAGGATCACCGACGACATGTTCCCGCCTATCCCCATGATGAATACGTGTGATGCTGCAGTACGAGTGATTTAGGTTAAGTGTGATTTCCCCTAGTATAGTACTGTGCAGTAACTTAATATAGTGAATATCGGGGCGAGTAAGATCCTAGTGAGAGACTAAAGGACGAGTGTGTGGAACAGGATCTGATGAACTATCTTTATGAGTGACGTCCCTTACATACAGTTAGTAAACCTGTGCCGCCTGGAGATTCCTCTGCAGTGACATACCCCTAATACTGTGAGCTCTAAAGGAATCTTATGAAGAAGAGTATTAATGGTATTCCCTTCCCCCCCCCCAACGCTGCCCATAAATCTTGTATATCACTCTCTCTCATCCCAATATCCCGAGTAAGTGTGAATCAAGAATAAAATCAATTACCAAAGTCCCTTGGCTAGTGGAAAACGTATATGCTTCACTGCTAATATCTGCCTCTCTCCAGTATTACCTTAACTTTCCCCTAGCCGTCACAAGTCACTCTCCGCACCCTTCCCTATCTCCTCCTCGTGAGACCCACCCCTTCCCCCCGCGCCTCCCGCGCGCGCCTATATCCACTGCACCCTTGATACACTAGGATTGATTGTGTTGTCATTACTGTCAGAGAAGCAAGTATCCTGCGAGATACCCATATCCTAGATAAGGTTTTATATTGCTATGTATTGTGCTGTAATATCTGCTGACTTGTCCTGTGTCTGATCGTGGTAATATGCGTGTAAAGGTTGTTGCCTAGAGTTTTTGTGTCCTGCCTCTCTTTATTGCAATAAGCTCCGGTCTCGAGAGAGGACCCCGCTCCACGTTAGGTGTAATAGGAACGAGAAGTCGAGCCTAATTTCACCTAGCATTACACTATTCTTACCTGAGTATCTTCCAAATTTATAAACCATCATTTAATTTCTCCCACTTCATATTGCAGAGCTTACTTTTTCACATTATATGGTTCATGGTATTTTGGGGGCTAGTAAGGTAATAGCTTTCCATTTTAATTCAATTGCAAGTTTACAACTTTTCATTCTCAATTTTATATTCATTATCTTTTCATTAGGCTATAAGAATGAAGTCAGTTTAAGCTTTCACCAAATACAAATATTATAATTGCTATTTGGTTTATTATCCAAGTTCATTAGCATATAATGCAATGATATGTACTTTACCATGCACTTTAAATTACATATTCAACTTCACACAGAAATGCTGCCAATGCTAGAATATCCATTAGTGTGTGTGTGTCAGGAAGTAATTGGTTTAATAAATAATTATATACAGCATATATTTTTACTGATTTAAATTTTTAAATATAACTTTGCATGTGGCTTCAAAATGCTCGCTGGCCAACCCCCCATGTGGAGAGGTGGGAGTAGGGGGGCCTTCTAAATTGCCTATGCCCCCCCCCAAGGAAAATTGAAATGACGCCCCTGTCTTCACTGTCACTCACGGTCGGTGGGGCGGCAGCGTGGTTCGTTGGGGGCAGCAGGAGGACTCACAGCCCGACTCCTGATGGGGGCTGAGTCCTGCCTGTGGCCTTTGTATCCAGCGGCCACAGGATCACTCGTAGGGGCGTCCTCTCTCGTCCGAGGCTAGGGGTGGCCAAGGGCCCTGCACTGTCAGGGCTGGGAGTTGGAGTGCGGCCCTCAGGGCTGGGGCCGAACAGCCTTCTGAAGTGCGCACTTAGGCGCCTGATGGAGGATGAGGGTTGTCTGCGTCAAGGTGGGAAGAGGCCTCGCCTGGGGGTGTTCTGGTGTCAACATCTTTTTCCATAAGAAGTTGTAGTATCACACATTTTACATAATAATTTTTAAAGCTGTTTAATCATAATTAACAGTGTGTAATGAAGTGTGAATGATGAACAACCAAATATCATTTCGCTGTTAGCTGTGGTATAGAAGAAGGTGGATGGCAGACCATAAGTGCCACCCTGTTTCAATTATAAAATGAAGGTTAGGAGAAGTGAAAAGATATCTGAATAGTGCGTAAGTGTAAAGTCCTGGGGAACCATTTATTATGTTGGTATATGTGAATGTACTTAATACCATTTTATAGAGGTGTATAATGTGCTAGTAGAGTTGTCATTTATCTCTACTTTTTGCATAAGCCCAGAGTATATGTAAATGCTCGGCACCTCACTTTTTAGCTGACCTCAGCACCGCGCCCTAGTCGGCTCGGTGAGTGTACAGCATCAGAAGCCGTTTTACAGTTTTAAAGGGAGGTGGTATCGCTCTTACATATATCTCGGGTCGCAGTTATATTATTCTATACCCAATAAAGAGAGATTTAATCTGCTCATTTCTGTCACCTTACGCTACCACTTAATAACAGACCAGCTTCCACCTTCTCGTGGCAGAGGACCTTTGGTGGGAAGTGTCGGGCAGTGACGGCGAGTAGCTGACGTGTACTACAGACAGTGTCGTCGATCCAACACGGTGGTCTAGTTATACTAAACAGCAGAACACTTAATATGTAGTCAACTGCTACTCCATAACGGCTACATTAAATTGGTGGCCAGCAGTGCGACGATACATTTTATTGGTGCTAGCGGTGGCACGATATTTAGTGCTAGCCGTGTACCGATACATTAAATTGGTGTTCAGTGCTGGGATACGATACGTGCTAAAGGGATATGCTGTGAACCAGTAACCCTTGCAATCGCTCGTTCCTGAAGGTGAAACAGAAAATCTTACTCAACTGTTGTAAGGGGACTAATTACCAGTGAGTTAAGTGGAACAGATAAACTGGAGTGGTGCATATTAATTCCTCCCATTATTCTGCCAGTGCGAGATTCCTATCTTAAGCACAAACTGGCAGTTATCTCGCCCTGTGGTGTGCGAGATATCTCCATCTTCAAACGCAAACTGGCAAGATAAGGGGAGTTCAAGCCAGTGCGGTGAGGAGTGGGTCAACTAGCGACTTCTAGCAACTCCAGAGGCGCGGACGGCCGAGGCCAGTCGAGGGGAGCGGGCGCGGGCTATGTGGTGCCGTGTGTGGTGCGTCGAGTGGCGTCACTGCCTGGCGTGCTGCTAACTCCCACAGCGAGCGGGCTGCCGTGTATGGTTGGAGGAGTCTGGTGGAGTGTGGAACGTGGAATGTGGAACATCATCCTGGACTTTCATATCTAGGTAGTGTCCATGCATTAGTAATCCACACACACACACACTTGAATCAACACACGTTAGTTAGTTGATGAGTGGAAATAAAGGTTTCTCAGAATTCCCTTGAAATAAATATACTTTCTGTATTTTATATGTGTCCCGTTCTGTCACTTACCATAACTATCCTTTTTTATGTCAGTTTATCTTTCTGTAACTGGGAGGGGAATATTACTGACAAGGTTGGATGGATACAGTGAAAAAGTGGGGACGTAGAATTAGGGAAATAGAGATAAGCCAACCCTACTAGACTCAGAATTTTATGAGTGGGTTGATACATCAAATAAAAGTGCTCAGACATATTAAATGAGTGAAGGACATGTTGAGGATCAAGGTGATGATGATATTTCTGAAAGACTGGATGAGGATTTGAACGCTTTGCATTTGCGTTCTGGTCATACTTATTCAACAGTCCCAGAGCAATCAGTTAGATCCAAAATGGCCACTAGTCTTGAGGGTAATCCTAGTGAGGAGACTGTGGAAGTTGAGACAACAACAGAACCTTTGGTCACTCAGGATATGCAAAATCCAGTCATTATTGATAGTACTACAACCGCTCACATACCTGTGTATACTTCAGATGTTTCCAGTACACCACAAGGTTTTGGACAGAATTTATTTTCTGTTCCTTATTCAATGCATGGGGTATAAACACAGATGGTATTGGCATGCGAACCCAGAATCTTAATCAATGGGGCATGAATACTAATATTGGCATGCAAACCCGGAATTCTAATCAATGGGGCATGAATACTAATATTGACATGCAAACCCAGAATCCTAATCAATGGGGCATGAATACTAATATTAACATGAAACCCAGAATCCTAATCAATGGGGCATGAATACTAATATTGGCATGCAAACCCAGGGCCCTTATCCAGATACCTGGGGCATGACTAACAATATGGGCGTGCAAGGTCAGACTAACCCTCCTCCTTTGTGGCAGATACCTGTACCTAATCTGGCTACTGATATAGTACAGCAGCATCCTAACTGTACTGAAAGTCAGGCTTTGGCGAAGGCAGGCATATGCTATGCAGAAGCTAGCAAAGCCTTGCAAACTTCGGGCTGGAGAGATACAGCTACTAGTTCTCCACAGCAAAGGACCAAGGCTGTTAAGCCAGAGGTGAAAGGATGGTGCGCCATACATGGGCATTGTCCTGATGAAACGGACTGTTGCCCCTTTGTCACTGAAATAAGGAAGAAACTAGGGAACCCAGCTAGTTCGGTGGTAGCTCAGGGCCGCGCGCAAAAGTAATTAAAATAGTACAATCCACCGATGCGTGTGTGGCAGCTATTACTTAGGTGGACTTACTATCTATTCCTTGGATCACAGGGAAAGGTCAAGTGTCCCTGATCGTAGATACAGGGGCATGTACAAACATTATTTCTAGTAAAGCGCTGGAAAGACTTAAAAGTGAAATGCCTCTAACAAACTGGACATTATCACCACCTGATGTAATGTTGACAGGTGTGACAGGGAGTAGAATGAAGATTGTAAGCCAGGTGCCGTTGACATTGAGGGCAGATAAACGATCTCCTGTGTTACGTGCTACGTTTTATGTGGTTGAGGATTTTCCTCTGCCAGCTGATGGGCTGTTAGGCTTTGAAACCATGGAGGAGTATGATATAGTAATACACCCTCAAAGATATTCCATTTCCTTTAATGGGAAAGAGTTTGTAGGCCTTAATCCCTCAGCAACACGAACTGGAACTGGCATCCAATCAGGAGCCGTCCAACCAGTTGTGACCCCGATAAGTGAAGTGTCAAGGGAGTCCCTGGATGCACACGAAGCGGAGGGTATGGACTGGAAGAAAGTCAGGGCTATAGTGAGTGGTAATCACCACTTACCCAGTCGAACTGTCTGTAAAATTCCTGTCCAAGTACCTGACGTGTCGGTGGGAACTGATGTAGCATGCTTAACTGAGACTGTGAAACATACGGCATTGTCGCTGGAATCGACTCTGACTAGCGTTGGCCAAGACCAGAAGACGCCCCTCTTCATCGCAAATATGAGTGGTGGCGCAGTTAAGCTCAGAGATGGTTGTTATATAGGCGAATTGATGTGCTATGGTGCCTCCATAAAGGAAGTCGACGACGTGCCGGTGATCTCTCCTGTAGTTACGAGGGGTGATTAGAAAGAAATGACAGTGAGTCCATAAACTTTTATTAGCATGAAGAACTATCAAACTATGACTCACATTCCTTCAAAGTACTCCCCTCCAACCTGTATGCAGCGTTCCATTCTCTTTCTCCACTTCATGAAGCAAGCGTGGTACTCTGAAGACGGTATACTTCGGAGTTCTGAATTGACGGTCCGTGCCAAGTCTTGGATGCGATGAAATTGCTTCCCAGCGATGGCAGATTTAATTTTTGGAAACAACCAAAAGTCACAGGGAGCCAGGTCAGGGGAGTAGGGTGGGTGGGGGAGCAGAGTTATACTTTGTTGTTCCAGGTAATGCATAGTGAGGTGAGCTTTGTGGGGTGCAGCATTGTCGTGGTGCAGCAAAAGGCGAGACCGACGGCGGGTTGGTGCGGTGTTGGCCTTGTGTTCCAAGACTTGTGGAAGGACCTGGTCTGTGTAGTATTGGGCTGTGATAGTGGACTTTTCAGGCATCACATCCACGCATATTGGTCCTTGAGAATTGAAAAAGATGGTGAAAAGGCGCTTCCGGCTGCGAAATCCTTCCTTCAAAATCTGAGATCGAGGGTCTTCATCGCCCAACCACACCATGTTTGACTGCTTGTCACGGGTTGTGAAGAATGAAATCCAACACTCATCTCCAGTAGCAACATCTGAGAACCGTTTTGGACCATTTGGTTCAAATTCAGCAAGCCAGACACGACAAATCCTCACCCGTTCAGCCTTTTGCTCATCAGTCAACAAATGGGGTATCCATCGACAACACTTCTTCCTCAGGTGTAATTGTTCATGCACGATGTCATATGCACTCCCATAACTGATATCAAGCTCCAAGGCTAAGAACCTAAGAGTTACAGTTGGATCCTCGTCAATGATGGACCGTGCACGGACAGTTGTTGCTTCGGTCACGGATGTCCGGGGGCGTCCAGAGCGTTGTTCATCTTTCAATTCAGTTTTTCCTGCTGTGAAAGCACGAATCCAGCGGGAAACAGTTTCCAGGGAAGGAGTAGTGTCTGGATAAACTTGTAATAATTCCCCTCGAATCTCTGTTGCTTTCTTTCCCAGTTTCCACCTCGTAAAAATGTAGAACCTGCAGCCTTCTTTCGAGTAATCCATGTTTCTGGCCAGAGAGCAAAAACAAGAGTGAAGCATTCACTCACAACAATAAAACAAGAAAAGTCAGGCATACGGCGACAAGTTCAAACTCGTAAGGACAGGCAACTCTGCACTCTCCTTGCTCCCCTACCTCCCATCATTCAAGGTTTTCATGTTATAGCACGAACTGTCATTACTTTCTGATCACCCTTCTTACATCTCAAGCAACGACTCGGTCGGAACCCATACGTCTGGCTAAGGAAAAACAGCTGGAGCAACACGTGAAGGTCACGGATAATGTAGACCATAAAACACGACTCCTAACCCTCCTTAGAGAATCTTCCGACGTAGTAGCACTTCCAGGAGAAGCGCTGGGTAGGACGGATAGGGTGAAGCATCATATTGGTTTGTGCCCTGGTACAAATCCAGTTTATGTGCCTGCATACCGTCTACCGCACAGCCAAAGGGAAGCAGTGGATGAGGAAGTTGAAAGGATGCTTCGTGATGAAGTTATCCAGCCTTCCTCCTCGCCTTGGAATGCACCACTCTTTCTAGTGCCTAAGAAGGACGGTGGTGTGAGACCTGTTGTGGATTTTCGGCAAGTGAACAAGGTAACAGTACCGGATCGTTACCCGATTCCGCATCTGCGAGACTTATTTCAATCATTAGGTAAGGGAAATACTGTGTTTACTTGTCTGGATCTAGCGTCAGGGTATTGGCAGGTGGAGCTGACCGAAGAGTCGCGTCCCATTACTGCTTTTAGCACTCACCGTGGGCACTTTGAATTTCTCCGGATGCCTTTTGGACTGAGTAATGCTCCTTTAACATTTCAGCGGATGATAAACCAATTGTTTGGCGAGATGTTAGGGCAAGACGTCTTAGCGTATCTAGATGACCTATTTTCCTACACCACAGAACAAGGATCAGATAAGATCGTTCCTAGGCCTCACTGGCTTTTATAGGAGTTTTGTCCACAGGTATGCCATCATAGCATCACCTTTAACAACGCTACTTAAGAAGGACGCTGCATGGAAATGGGGACCCTCGGAAGAGAAAAGCTTCAACGAGCTCAAACAAGCCATGTCAGAAACACCCGTATTAGCGTTTCCTGATTATACTAAACCTTTCTATCTGTGCACGGACGCCTCAGGTCTGGGTCTGGGAGCGGTGTTACAGCAGAAGGATGAGCAAGGTAAGACACATACCATAGCGTATGCTAGTAGGGCATTAAGACCCCCAGAGAAGAACTATTCGACGACACATTTAGAGACATTAGCAGCCGTGTGGGCGTTAGGACATTTCCGGGATATTATCTTTGGCTACCGGATAATTGTTTTAACTGACCATGCACCCATACGCGACTTGTTTAAAGGAAAAAACTTGCACGGTAAGGTTGCGTGTTGGTTTGGCAAGGTAATGGAGTTTGATCCAGAGGTCAGATATTTACCAGGCCGTCAAAATTTCGTAGCCGACGCGTTGAGTAGAAACATTGCTGCTACCATAGCCGAGGATGTTGCTCTTGCTGAGTATTCCTCAGACACGGTAAAAGCGGAACAACGTAATGATGCGATGTGGTCTCAAGTCATCTGTGCCTTGGAGTCTGGCGACGAGACTTGTATACCTGAACTCCCAGTACCAATGACTCACTTCCATCTTCAACAGAGTCTTTTGTATAAGCAACCTCCAGGGAAGGACACTGCATATCAGTTGGTTGTTCCTGCTACCTTACAGCAAGCCGTGCTACAGTTAGTTCATGATGTACCTCAAGCGGGTCATCCCGGTCGCGATAGATGCATACGTGAGGCGAGAAAGAAATACTATTGGCCGACCATGAGGAAGGACATAGAAGCCCACGTCAGTCAGTGTGTCAAATGCGCGGAAATACGAGGAACGACGGGACTTCCGACTCCCATCTTAGAGTATCCTCTACCGGAAAAACCCTGGGATACAGTCTCCATTGATCTCTTAGCGTTGCCGAGAAGTCGTCAAGGTTCAAGTTATGTACTGGTGGCAGTGGACCATTTCCCACGATTCACTGTTTTAGCACCTTTACAGACGAAAACTTCAAAGGAGGTGGCGCACGCTTTTGTGACTTCAGTGATTTGTCCATACTCTACACCCAAGGTATTGCTCAGCGATAATGGCAGTGAATTTCGTAACCAGGTGTTACAAGAAATCTGTCGAATGTATGGAGTAAAGCAAGTTTTTGTAACGCCTTACAGTCCTAAGAGCAATGGCCTGGTGGAGAGAACAAACAGGAAGATACTGGAAGTCTTGAGACCAGTAATAACCTCAAATCAGGAGGATAACTGGGAAGACTGGTTACCACATGTAGCGGCGACCATCAACTCCTCAGAAAATTCATCACCTGGGAAGTCTCCTCATTATATCCTTTATGGAGAAGAGAAAGTGTTACCCTACGATTTGTTGGCTGGACCTCCTACTCCAGTATACAACGAAGAAGACTACGCAAAGGTACAGTTGTTGAAATTCGAACGTATACACAGTGAAGTACGGAAAAGATTAAAAGCCTCAAGAGCGGAGATGATGGCGAAACAACACAAAGGTAGTCAAGAAAAGACGTTACAGGCAGGCCAGAAGGTCATGATCCACAACCCTGAGAGAATTTCCAAGCTCAGACCTAAGTTCCGCGGACCATATACCGTTGTGGAACGAGTACGTGGAAATACTTATAGAATAAAGGATGAAGCTAATGGAACTCAGGAGGTAGTACATGCTGATAGGATCAAACTAGTAAGTCAAGAGCTAGACCTATCGTCTGATGTGTTGTGCCCTCTGTCTTCGTCGCAGTCTATGTCGTCATCCGTACCTGTCCCTAACCAAGAGCATCGCAGCAAGCTACGATCCCACAACAAGAGTGATTAAGGGAGTATCTACTCTTGCAGAAAAAAAAAATGTGGCTGTGGCTCATACTCCTCGTGCGTTGCTTGGGGTGGACCTATGGAACGACATCGGACATGGACATGACTGCGTTAATGCCAGGAGCACTGAAGAGCCCACTTGGAGAAGTCATAGTAGTGGAAGATGCAGTATGCGTCTACTATCCAATGGAAGGCTATCTCCAAACGCCAGATATTGTCAAGGAGGTCTCCAAGGGCTTGTCGAATCTCAGACAGCAACTATTGGAAGTGGGAAAGATGTTTAATCGAAACCCACGATTGACGAACTCTGACACTGATGCTTTGGAACGAACCTTGCATGGAATTGTTGAGCTTCAGACTAGGCATATAGACAGGCTCACCGACAGGCTCACTAACTTGCATGTTGCTTTACCTAACGTACACTCTGATCTTTCCAAGCATGTCCATGCACGTACTAAGAGAGGACTTGTGGATTTTCTAGGAATCCTGTCTCAACAACTCTTTGGTACGGCATTAGATAAGGATGTAGTGCAATTGGGTAGACAGATGCATGACTTGACACTGGCCGCTAAAGCCAATAATAGATTAATCATGCATGTGTATCAACAGTTAGATGAGTTCACTAACAAAGCTAACGAGATAATTAGGACTACCAACCATCTAGTAGAGCTTGTGAACAACATCCAAATTAACCTACCAACCCTAGCTAACTTGGTGTTATTCGCTGAGTACTTACATGCTCTCGACGAGTCAACCACTGCTTTGGAGAAGCATGCAGCCAATATGGTGGACGGCTTAATCGATGCAAGTTTGAACAGGGTTAATGCTTTATTGCTGCCTACTAATATACTAACAAATGCACTTGATATAGCTATGTGGAAGCATGGACTTATGCCACTCTTTGATCTGAGTCAACTGGAATATTATTACCCATTGTTAGAGGCCCAGTTGACCCATGAAGGCATCCTGATATTGGTACCTATGAGGAATGCTGTAACATACCAGGCATGGCGGTTCATTTCCTTCCCTTTTGCTACTGCTAATAATACACTTGTTATTATTGAAGAGGGTCCAGAGGTGCTAGTTGTCTCAGATGACAAGAAATATGTAGCAGAAACGACTGTGGATGAATTTGAGAAGTGTAAGGCCTCATTTCTTGATCTCCATGTATGTCCTGCTTTCCATTTTGTCTTCTTACCATTAAAGGTAGAGGAGTGTAAGAGGGCCTTGTTGGACACAAATACTTCCTCTGCTCTGCAACGTTGCACCTTCCAACCCATTCAGTTGAAGTCAGTTTTCCATGCTCATATTCATGCGAAACAGTACTTTTATTTTCCTGAGACAGAGGATGTAACTGTGATTTGTGCCTCACAGAATCAATTCCTTACAGTAAAGGGGTACTATGTAGCACCTGATTTTTGTGAGTTACACAGTAAAGAGATAGTAGTTCTGCCTAGCAAGCATCATCTAGCTTTGTCAGTGAACTTTTCATCCCAGTTACGACCCTTTTTACCTTCATTCAATGTTACTTCCTTGAATGTGAACAGGCTGTCTCATGTAGTAAAGGAGCTTACCTTCCTCTCCCACCTGAACAGGACTGATTTAGAGCCTTATGTACTGTCCTATCTTCCTTCATACCTTTCTCCTTCCTATTTTGGTCCTGGCGTTGGTCTTCTACTTATTGTGGTCTTGTCCTGTGTTTGTGGTTTAGGCTACTATTTAAGGCGCCAATTAAGGAACCCACTGATACCACGTGTCCGGACTCGAGGATTGCAAGTGGATGTTCCTGAATAGTTAGCTACCCTGCACTCTGGTTAGGCTACACGGTAGTTAGGACAACAATGTCGACGAGGACGTCAATGGTGTGGCCGAGCGATGTTCTGGTGTCAACATCTTTTTCCATAAGAAGTTGTAGTATCACACATTTTACATAATAATTTTTAAAGCTGTTTAATCATAATTAACAGTGTGTAATGAAGTGTGAATGATGAACAACCAAATATCATTTCGCTGTTAGCTGTGGTATAGAAGAAGGTGGATGGCAGACCATAAGTGCCACCCTGTTTCAATTATAAAATGAAGGTTAGGAGAAGTGAAAAGATATCTGAATAGTGCGTAAGTGTAAAGTCCTGGGGAACCATTTATTATGTTGGTATATGTGAATGTACTTAATACCATTTTATAGAGGTGTATAATGTGCTAGTAGAGTTGTCATTTATCTCTACTTTTTGCATAAGCCCAGAGTATATGTAAATGCTCGGCACCTCACTTTTTACGTAGCTGAACTCAGCACCGCGCCCTAGTCGGCTCGGTGAGTGTACAGCATCAGAAGCCGTTTTACAGTTTTAAAGGGAGGTGGTATCGCTCTTACATATCTCTCGGGTCGCAGTTATATTATTCTGTACCCAATAAAGAGAGATTTAATCTGCTCATTTCTGTCACCTTACGCTACCACTTAATAACAGACCAGCTTCCACCTTCTCGTGGCAGAGGACCTTTGGTGGGAAGTGTCGGGCAGTGACGGCGAGTAGCTGACGTGTACTACAGACAGTGTCGTCGATCCAACACGGTGGTCTAGTTATACTAAACAGCAGAACACTTAATATGTAGTCAACTGCTACTCCATAACGGCTACATTAAATTGGTGGCCAGCAGTGCGACGATACATTTTATTGGTGCTAGCGGTGGCACGATATTTAGTGCTAGCCGTGTACCGATACATTAAATTGGTGTTCAGTGCTGGGATACGATACGTGCTAAAGGGATATGCTGTGAACCAGTAACCCTTGCAATCGCTCGTTCCTGAAGGTGAAACAGAAAATCTTACTCAACTGTTGTAAGGGGACTAATTACCAGTGAGTTAAGTGGAACAGATAAACTGGAGTGGTGCATATTAATTCCTCCCATTATTCTGCCAGTGCGAGATTCCTATCTTAAGCACAAACTGGCAGTTATCTCGCCCTGTGGTGTGCGAGATATCTCCATCTTCAAACGCAAACTGGCAAGATAAGGGGAGTTCAAGCCAGTGCGGTGAGGAGTGGGTCAACTAGCGACTTCTAGCAACTCCAGAGGCGCGGACGGCCGAGGCCAGTCGAGGGGAGCGGGCGCGGGCTATGTGGTGCCGTGTGTGGTGCGTCGAGTGGCGTCACTGCCTGGCGTGCTGCTAACTCCCACAGCGAGCGGGCTGCCGTGTATGGTTGGAGGAGTCTGGTGGAGTGTGGAACGTGGAATGTGGAACATCATCCTGGACTTTCATATCTAGGTAGTGTCCATGCATTAGTAATCCACACACACACACACTTGAATCAACACACGTTAGTTAGTTGATGAGTGGAAATAAAGGTTTCTCAGAATTCCCTTGAAATAAATATACTTTCTGTATTTTATATGTGTCCCGTTCTGTCACTTACCATAACTATCCTTTTTTATGTCAGTTTATCTTTCTGTAACTGGGAGGGGAATATTACTGACAAGGTTGGATGGATACAGTGAAAAAGTGGGGACGTAGAATTAGGGAAATAGAGATAAGCCAACCCTACTAGACTCAGAATTTTATGAGTGGGTTGATACATCAAATAAAAGTGCTCAGACATATTAAATGAGTGAAGGACATGTTGAGGATCAAGGTGATGATGATATTTCTGAAAGACTGGATGAGGATTTGAACGCTTTGCATTTGCGTTCTGGTCATACTTATTCAACAGTCCCAGAGCAATCAGTTAGATCCAAAATGGCCACTAGTCTTGAGGGTAATCCTAGTGAGGAGACTGTGGAAGTTGAGACAACAACAGAACCTTTGGTCACTCAGGATATGCAAAATCCAGTCATTATTGATAGTACTACAACCACTCACATACCTGTGTATACTTCAGATGTTTCCAGTACACCACAAGGTTTTGGACAGAATTTATTTTCTGTTCCTTATTCAATGCATGGGGTATAAACACAGATGGTATTGGCATGCGAACCCAGAATCCTAATCAATGGGGCATGAATACTAATATTGGCATGCAAACCCGGAATTCTAATCAATGGGGCATGAATACTAATATTGACATGCAAACCCAGAATCCTAATCAATGGGGCATGAATACTAATATTAACATGAAACCCAGAATCCTAATCAATGGGGCATGAATACTAATATTGGCATGCAAACCCAGGGCCCTTATCCAGATACCTGGGGCATGACTAACAATATGGGCGTGCAAGGTCAGACTAACCCTCCTCCTTTGTGGCAGATACCTGTACCTAATCTGGCTACTGATATAGTACAGCAGCATCCTAACTGTACTGAAAGTCAGGCTTTGGCGAAGGCAGGCATATGCTATGCAGAAGCTAGCAAAGCCTTGCAAACGTCGGGCTGGAGAGATACAGCTACTAGTTCTCCACAGCAAAGGACCAAGGCTGTTAAGCCAGAGGTGAAAGGATGGTGCGCCATACATGGGCATTGTCCTGATGAAACGGACTGTTGCCCCTTTGTCACTGAAATAAGGAAGAAACTAGGGAACCCAGCTAGTTCGGGGGAAGCTCAGGGCCGCGCGCAAAAGTAATTAAAATAGTACAATCCACCGATGCGTGTGTGGCAGCTATTACTTAGGTGGACTTACTATCTATTCCTTGGATCACAGGGAAAGGTCAAGTGTCCCTGATCGTAGATACAGGGGCATGTACAAACATTATTTCTAGTAAAGCGCTGGAAAGACTTAAAAGTGAAATGCCTCTAACAAACTGGACATTATCACCACCTGATGTAATGTTGACAGGTGTGACAGGGAGTAGAATGAAGATTGTAAGCCAGGTGCCGTTGACATTGAGGGCAGATAAACGATCTCCTGTGTTACGTGCTACGTTTTATGTGGTTGAGGATTTTCCTCTGCCAGCTGATGGGCTGTTAGGCTTTGAAACCATGGAGGAGTATGATATAGTAATACACCCTCAAAGACATTCCATTTCCTTTAATGGGAAAGAGTTTGTAGGCCTTAATCCCTCAGCAACACGAACTGGAACTGGCATCCAATCAGGAGCCGTCCAACCAGTTGTGACCCCGATAAGTGAAGCGTCAAGGGAGTCCCTGGATGCACACGAAGCGGAGGGTATGGACTGGAAGAAAGTCAGGGCTATAGTGAGTGGTAATCACCACTTACCCAGTCGAACTGTCTGTAAAATTCCTGTCCAAGTACCTGACGTGTCGGTGGGAACTGATGTAGCATGCTTAACTGAGACTGTGAAACATAAGGCATTGTCGCTGGAATCGACTCTGACTAGCGTTGGCCAAGACCAGAAGACGCCCCTCTTCATCGCAAATATGAGTGGTGGCGCAGTTAAGCTCAGAGATGGTTGTTATATAGGCGAATTGATGTGCTATGGTGCCCCCATAAAGGAAGTCGACGACGTGCCGGTGATCTCTCCTGTAGTTACGAGGGGTGATTAGAAAGAAATGACAGTGAGTCCATAAACTTTTATTAGCATGAAGAACTATCAAACTATGACTCACATTCCTTCAAAGTACTCCCCTCCAACCTGTATGCAGCGTTCCATTCTCTTTCTCCACTTCATGAAGCAAGCGTGGTACTCTGAAGACGGTATACTTCGGAGTTCTGAATTGACGGTCCGTGCCAAGTTTTGGATGCGATGAAATTGCTTCCCAGCGATGGCAGATTTAATTTTTGGAAACAACCAAAAGTCACAGGGAGCCAGGTCAGGGGAGTAGGGTGGGTGGGGGAGCAGAGTTATACTTTGTTGTTCCAGGTAATGCATAGTGAGGTGAGCTTTGTGGGGTGCAGCATTGTCGTGGTGCAGCAAAAGGCGAGACCGACGGCGGGTTGGTGCGGTGTTGGCCTTGTGTTCCAAGACTTGTGGAAGGACCTGGTCTGTGTAGTATTGGGCTGTGATAGTGGACTTTTCAGGCATCACATCCACGCATATTGGTCCTTGAGAATTGAAAAAGATGGTGAAAAGGCGCTTCCGGCTGCGAAATCCTTCCTTCAAAATCTGAGATCGAGGGTCTTCATCGCCCAACCACACCATGTTTGACTGCTTGTCACGGGTTGTGAAGAATGAAATCCAACACTCATCTCCAGTTGCAACATCTGAGAACCGTTTTGGACCATTTGGTTCAAATTCAGCAAGCCAGACACGACAAATCCTCACCCGTTCAGCCTTTTGCTCATCAGTCAACAAATGGGGTATCCATCGACAACACTTCTTCCTCAGGTGTAATTGTTCATGCACGATGTCATATGCACTCCCATAACTGATATCAAGCTCCAAGGCTAAGAACCTAAGAGTTACAGTTGGATCCTCGTCAATGATGGACCGTGCACGGACAGTTGTTGCTTCGGTCACGGATGTCCGGGGGCGTCCAGAGCGTTGTTCATCTTTCAATTCAGTTTTTCCTGCTGTGAAAGCACGAATCCAGCGGGAAACAGTTTCCAGGGAAGGAGTAGTGTCTGGATAAACTTGTAATAATTCCCCTCGAATCTCTGTTGCTTTCTTTCCCAGTTTCCACCTCGTAAAAATGTAGAACCTGCAGCCTTCTTTCGAGTAATCCATGTTTCTGGCCAGAGAGCAAAAACAAGAGTGAAGCATTCACTCACAACAATAAAACAAGAAAAGTCAGGCATACGGCGACAAGTTCAAACTCGTAAGGACAGGCAACTCTGCACTCTCCTTGCTCCCCTACCTCCCATCATTCAAGGTTTTCATGTTATAGCACGAACTGTCATTACTTTCTGATCACCCTTCTTACATCTCAAGCAACGACTCGGTCGGAACCCATACGTCTGGCTAAGGAAAAACAGCTGGAGCAATACGTGAAGGTCACGGATAATGTAGACCATAAAACACGACTCCTAACCCTCCTTAGAGAATCTTCCGACGTAGTAGCACTTCCAGGAGAAGCGCTGGGTAGGACGGATAGGGTGAAGCATCATATTGGTTTGTGCCCTGGTACAAATCCAGTTTATGTGCCTGCATACCGTCTACCGCACAGCCAAAGGGAAGCAGTGGATGAGGAAGTTGAAAGGATGCTTCGTGATGAAGTTATCCAGCCTTCCTCCTCGCCTTGGAATGCACCACTCTTTCTAGTGCCTAAGAAGGACGGTGGTGTGAGACCTGTTGTGGATTTTCGGCAAGTGAACAAGGTAACAGTACCGGATCGTTACCCGATTCCGCATCTGCGAGACTTATTTCAATCATTAGGTAAGGGAAATACTGTGTTTACTTGTCTGGATCTAGCGTCAGGGTATTGGCAGGTGGAGCTGACCGAAGAGTCGCGTCCCATTACTGCTTTTAGCACTCACCGTGGGCACTTTGAATTTCTCCGGATGCCTTTTGGACTGAGTAATGCTCCTTTAACATTTCAGCGGATGATAAACCAATTGTTTGGCGAGATGTTAGGGCAAGACGTCTTAGCGTATCTAGATGACCTATTTTCCTACACCACAGAACAAGGATCAGATAAGATCGTTCCTAGGCCTCACTGGCTTTTATAGGAGTTTTGTCCACAGGTATGCCATCATAGCATCACCTTTAACAACGCTACTTAAGAAGGACGCTGCATGGAAATGGGGACCCTCGGAAGAGAAAAGCTTCAACGAGCTCAAACAAGCCATGTCAGAAACACCCGTATTAGCGTTTCCTGATTATACTAAACCTTTCTATCTGTGCACGGACGCCTCAGGTCTGGGTCTGGGAGCGGTGTTACAGCAGAAGGATGAGCAAGGTAAGACACTACCATAGCGTATGCTAGTAGGGCATTAAGACCCCCAGAGAAGAACTATTCGACGACACATTTAGAGACATTAGCAGCCGTGTGGGCGTTAGGACATTTCCGGGATATTATCTTTGGCTACCGGATAATTGTTTTAACTGACCATGCACCCATACGCGACTTGTTTAAAGGAAAAAACTTGCACGGTAAGGTTGCGTGTTGGTTTGGCAAGGTAATGGAGTTTGATCCAGAGGTCAGATATTTACCAGGCCGTCAAAATTTCGTAGCCGACGCGTTGAGTAGAAACATTGCTGCTACCATAGCCGAGGATGTTGCTCTTGCTGAGTATTCCTCAGACACGGTAAAAGCGGAACAACGTAATGATGCGATGTGGTCTCAAGTCATCTGTGCCTTGGAGTCTGGCGACGAGACTTGTATACCTGAACTCCCAGTACCAATGACTCACTTCCATCTTCAACAGAGTCTTTTGTATAAGCAACCTCTAGGGAAGGACACTGCATATCAGTTGGTTGTTCCTGCTACCTTACAGCAAGCCGTGCTACAGTTAGTTCATGATGTACCTCAAGTGGGTCATCCCGGTCGCGATAGATGCATACGTGAGGCGAGAAAGAAATACTATTGGCCGACCATGAGGAAGGACATAGAAGCCCACGTCAGTCAGTGTGTCAAATGCGCGGAAATACGAGGAACGACGGGACTTCCGACTCCCATCTTAGAGTATCCTCTACCGGAAAAACCCTGGGATACAGTCTCCATTGATCTCTTAGCGTTGCCGAGAAGTCATCAAGGTTCAAGTTATGTACTGGTGGCAGTGGACCATTTCCCACGATTCACTGTTTTAGCACCTTTACAGACGAAAACTTCAAAGGAGGTGGCGCACGCTTTTGTGACTTCAGTGATTTGTCCATACTCTACACCCAAGGTATTGCTCAGCGATAATGGCAGTGAATTTCGTAACCAGGTGTTACAAGAAATCTGTCGAATGTATGGAGTAAAGCAAGTTTTTGTAACGCCTTACAGTCCTAAGAGCAATGGCCTGGTGGAGAGAACAAACAGGAAGATACTGGAAGTCTTGAGACCAGTAATAACCTCAAATCAGGAGGATAACTGGGAAGACTGGTTACCACATGTAGCGGCGACCATCAACTCCTCAGAAAATTCATCACCTGGGAAGTCTCCTCATTATATCCTTTATGGAGAAGAGAAAGTGTTACCCTACGATTTGTTGGCTGGACCTCCTACTCCAGTATACAACGAAGAAGACTACGCAAAGGTACAGTTGTTGAAATTCGAACGTATACACCGTGAAGTACGGAAAAGATTAAAAGCCTCAAGAGCGGAGATGATGGCGAAACAACACAAAGGTAGTCAAGAAAAGACGTTACAGGCAGGCCAGAAGGTCATGATCCACAACCCTGAGAGAATTTCCAAGCTCAGACCTAAGTTCCGCGGACCATATACCGTTGTGGAACGAGTACGTGGAAATACTTATAGAATAAAGGATGAAGCTAATGGAACTCAGGAGGTAGTACATGCTGATAGGATCAAACTAGTAAGTCAAGAGCTAGGCCTATCGTCTGATGTGTTGTGCCCTCTGTCTTCGTCGCAGTCTATGTCGTCATCCGTACCTGTCCCTAACCAAGAGCATCGCAGCAAGCTACGATCCCACAACAAGAGTGATTAAGGGAGTATCTACTCTTGCAGAAAAAAAAATGTGGCTGTGGCTCATACTCCTCGTGCGTTGCTTGGGGTGGACCTATGGAACGACATCGGACATGGACATGACTGCGTTAATGCCAGGAGCACTGAAGAGCCCACTTGGAGAAGTCATAGTAGTGGAAGATGCAGTATGCGTCTACTATCCAATGGAAGGCTATCTCCAAACGCCAGATATTGTCAAGGAGGTCTCCAAGGGCTTGTCGAATCTCAGACAGCAACTATTGGAAGTGGGAAAGATGTTTAATCGAAACCCACGATTGACGAACTCTGACACTGATGCTTTGGAACGAACCTTGCATGGAATTGTTGAGCTTCAGACTAGGCATATAGACAGGCTCACCGACAGGCTCACTAACTTGCATGTTGCTTTACCTAACGTACACTCTGATCTTTCCAAGCATGTCCATGCACGTACTAAGAGAGGACTTGTGGATTTTCTAGGAATCCTGTCTCAACAACTCTTTGGTACGGCATTAGATAAGGATGTAGTGCAATTGGGTAGACAGATGCATGACTTGACACTGGCCGCTAAAGCCAATAATAGATTAATCATGCATGTGTATCAACAGTTAGATGAGTTCACTAACAAAGCTAACGAGATAATTAGGACTACCAACCATCTAGTAGAGCTTGTGAACAACATCCAAATTAACCTACCAACCCTAGCTAACTTGGTGTTATTCGCTGAGTACTTACATGCTCTCGACGAGTCAACCACTGCTTTGGAGAAGCATGCAGCCAATATGGTGGACGGCTTAATCGATGCAAGTTTGAACAGGGTTAATGCTTTATTGCTGCCTACTAATATACTAACAAATGCACTTGATATAGCTATGTGGAAGCATGGACTTATGCCACTCTTTGATCTGAGTCAACTGGAATATTATTACCCATTGTTAGAGGCCCAGTTGACCCATGAAGGCATCCTGATATTGGTACCTATGAGGAATGCTGTAACATACCAGGCATGGCGGTTCATTTCCTTCCCTTTTGCTACTGCTAATAATACACTTGTTATTATTGAAGAGGGTCCAGAGGTGCTAGTTGTCTCAGATGACAAGAAATATGTAGCAGAAACGACTGTGGATGAATTTGAGAAGTGTAAGGCCTCATTTCTTGATCTCCATGTATGTCCTGCTTTCCATTTTGTCTTCTTACCATTAAAGGTAGAGGAGTGTAAGAGGGCCTTGTTGGACACAAATACTTCCTCTGCTCTGCAACGTTGCACCTTCCAACCCATTCAGTTGAAGTCAGTTTTCCATGCTCATATTCATGCGAAACAGTACTTTTATTTTCCTGAGACAGAGGATGTAACTGTGATTTGTGCCTCACAGAATCAATTCCTTACAGTAAAGGGGTACTATGTAGCACCTGATTTTTGTGAGTTACACAGTAAAGAGATAGTAGTTCTGCCTAGCAAGCATCATCTAGCTTTGTCAGTGAACTTTTCATCCCAGTTACGACCCTTTTTACCTTCATTCAATGTTACTTCCTTGAATGTGAACAGGCTGTCTCATGTAGTAAAGGAGCTTACCTTCCTCTCCCACCTGAACAGGACTGATTTAGAGCCTTATGTACTGTCCTATCTTCCTTCATACCTTTCTCCTTCCTATTTTGGTCCTGGCGTTGGTCTTCTACTTATTGTGGTCTTGTCCTGTGTTTGTGGTTTAGGCTACTATTTAAGGCGCCAATTAAGGAACCCACTGATACCACGTGTCCGGACTCGAGGATTGCAAGTGGATGTTCCTGAATAGTTAGCTACCCTGCACTCTGGTTAGGCTACACGGTAGTTAGGACAACAATGTCGACGAGGACGTCAATGGTGTGGCCGAGCGATGTTCTGGTGTCAACATCTTTTTCCATAAGAAGTTGTAGTATCACACATTTTACATAATAATTTTTAAAGCTGTTTAATCATAATTAACAGTGTGTAATGAAGTGTGAATGATGAACAACCAAATATCATTTCGCTGTTAGCTGTGGTATAGAAGAAGGTGGATGGCAGACCATAAGTGCCACCCTGTTTCAATTATAAAATGAAGGTTAGGAGAAGTGAAAAGATATCTGAATAGTGCGTAAGTGTAAAGTCCTGGGGAACCATTTATTATGTTGGTATATGTGAATGTACTTAATACCATTTTATAGAGGTGTATAATGTGCTAGTAGAGTTGTCATTTATCTCTACTTTTTGCATAAGCCCAGAGTATATGTAAATGCTCGGCACCTCACTTTTTACGTAGCTGAACTCAGCACCGCGCCCTAGTCGGCTCGGTGAGTGTACAGCATCAGAAGCCGTTTTACAGTTTTAAAGGGAGGTGGTATCGCTCTTACATATCTCTCGGGTCGCAGTTATATTATTCTGTACCCAATAAAGAGAGATTTAATCTGCTCATTTCTGTCACCTTACGCTACCACTTAATAACAGACCAGCTTCCACCTTCTCGTGGCAGAGGACCTTTGGTGGGAAGTGTCGGGCAGTGACGGCGAGTAGCTGACGTGTACTACAGACAGTGTCGTCGATCCAACACGGTGGTCTAGTTATACTAAACAGCAGAACACTTAATATGTAGTCAACTGCTACTCCATAACGGCTACATTAAATTGGTGGCCAGCAGTGCGACGATACATTTTATTGGTGCTAGCGGTGGCACGATATTTAGTGCTAGCCGTGTACCGATACATTAAATTGGTGTTCAGTGCTGGGATACGATACGTGCTAAAGGGATATGCTGTGAACTAGTAACCCTTGCAATCGCTCGTTCCTGAAGGTGAAACAGAAAATCTTACTCAACTGTTGTAAGGGGACTAATTACCAGTGAGTTAAGTGGAACAGATAAACTGGAGTGGTGCATATTAATTCCTCCCATTATTCTGCCAGTGCGAGATTCCTATCTTAAGCACAAACTGGCAGTTATCTCGCCCTGTGGTGTGCGAGATATCTCCATCTTCAAACGCAAACTGGCAAGAATCTCGCTCTCGTGTGCGAGAGGCGAGATAAGGGGAGTTCAAGCCAGTGCGGTGAGGAGTGGGTCAACTAGCGACTTCTAGCAACTCCAGAGGCGCGGACGGCCGAGGCCAGTCGAGGGGAGCGGGCGCGGGCTATGTGGTGCCGTGTGTGGTGCGTCGAGTGGCGCCACTGCCTGGCGTGCTGTTAACTCCCACAGCGAGCGGGCTGCCGTGTATGGTTGGAGGAGTCTGGTGGAGTGTGGAACGTGGAATGTGGAACATCATCCTGGACTTTCATATCTAGGTAGTGTCCATGCATTAGTAATCCACGCACACACACACTTGAATCAACACACGTTAGTTAGTTGATGAGTGGAAATAAAGGTTTCTCAGAATTCCCTTGAAATAAATATACTTTCTGTATTTTATATGTGTCTCGTTCTGTCACTTACCATAACTATCCTTTTTTATGTCAGTTTATCTTTCTGTAACTGGGAGGGGAATATTACTGACAAGGTTGGATGGATACAGTGAAAAAGTGGGGACGTAGAATTAGGGAAATAGAGATAAGCCAACCCTACTAGACTCAGAATTTTATGAGTGGGTTGATACATCAAATAAAAGTGCTCAGACATATTAAATGAGTGAAGGACATGTTGAGGATCAAGGTGATGAGGATATTTCTGAAAGACTGGATGAGGATTTGAACGCTTTGCATTTGCGTTCTGGTCATACTTATTCAACAGTCCCAGAGCAATCAGTTAGATCCAAAATGGCCACTAGTCTTGAGGGTAATCCTAGTGAGGAGACTGTGGAAGTTGAGACAACAACAGAACCTTTGGTCACTCAGGATATGCAAAATCCAGTCATTATTGATAGTACTACAACCACTCACATACCTGTGTATACTTCAGATGTTTCCAGTACACCACAAGGTTTTGGACAGAATTTATTTTCTGTTCCTTATTCAATGCATGGGGTATAAACACAGATGGTATTGGCATGCGAACCCAGAATCCTAATCAATGAGGCATGAATACTAATATTGGCATGCAAACCCGGAATCCTAATCAATGGGGCATGAATACTAATATTGACATGCAAACCCAGAATCCTAATCAATGGGGCATGAATACTAATATTGACATGCAAACCCAGAATCCTAATCAATGGGGCATGAATACTAATATTGGCATGCAAACCCAGGGCCCTTATCCAGATACCTGGGGCATGACTAACAATATGGGCGTGCAAGGTCAGACTAACCCTCCTCCTTTGTGGCAGATACCTGTACCTAATCTGGCTACTGATATAGTACAGCAGCATCCTAACTGTACTGAAAGTCAGGCTTTGGCGAAGGCAGGCATATGCTATGCAGAAGCTAGCAAAGCCTTGCAAACTTCGGGCTGGAGAGATACAGCTACTAGTTCTCCACAGCAAAGGACCAAGGCTGTTAAGCCAGAGGTGAAAGGATGGTGCGCCATACATGGGCATTGTCCTGATGAAACGGACTGTTGCCCCTTTGTCACTGAAATAAGGAAGAAACTAGGGAACCCAGCTAGTTCGGGGGAAGCTCAGGGCCGCGCGCAAAAGTAATTAAAATAGTACAATCCACCGATGCGTGTGTGGCAGCTATTACTTAGGTGGACTTACTATCTATTCCTTGGATCACAGGGAAAGGTCAAGTGTCCCTGATCGTAGATACAGGGGCATGTACAAACATTATTTCTAGTAAAGCGCTGGAAAGACTTAAAAGTGAAATGCCTCTAACAAACTGGACATTATCACCACCTGATGTAATGTTGACAGGTGTGACAGGGAGTAGAATGAAGATTGTAAGCCAGGTGCCGTTGACATTGAGGGCAGATAAACGATCTCCTGTGTTACGTGCTACGTTTTATGTGGTTGAGGATTTTCCTCTGCCAGCTGATGGGCTGTTAGGCTTTGAAACCATGGAGGAGTATGATATAGTAATACACCCTCAAAGACATTCCATTTCCTTTAATGGGAAAGAGTTTGTAGGCCTTAATCCCTCAGCAACACGAACTGGAACTGGCATCCAATCAGGAGCCGTCCAACCAGTTGTGACCCCGATAAGTGAAGCGTCAAGGGAGTCCCTGGATGCACACGAAACGGAGGGTATGGACTGGAAGAAAGTCAGGGCTATAGTGAGTGGTAATCACCACTTACCCAGTCGAACTGTCTGTAAAATTCCTGTCCGAGTACCTGACGTGTGGGTGGGAACTGATGTAGCATGCTTAACTGAGACTGTGAAACATAAGGCATTGTCGCTGGAATCAACTCTGACTAGCGTTGGCCAAGACCAGAAGACGCCCCTCTTCATTGCAAATATGAGTGGTGGCGCAGTTAAGCTCAGAGATGGTTGTTATATAGGCGAATTGATGTGCTATGGTGCCCCCATAAAGGAAGTCGACGACGTGCCGGTGATCTCTCCTGTAATTACATCTCAAGCAACGACTCAGTCGGAACCCATACGTCTGGCTAAGGAAAAACAGCTGGAGCAATACGTGAAGGTCACGGATAATGTAGACCATAAAACACGACTCCTAACCCTCCTTAGAGAATCTTCCGACGTAGTAGCACTTCCAGGAGAAGCGCTAGGTAGGACGGATAGGGTGAAGCATCATATTGGTTTGTGCCCTGGTACAAATCCAGTTTATGTGCCTGCATACCGTCTACCGCACAGCCAAAGGGAAGCAGTGGATGAGGAAGTTGAAAGGATGCTTCGTGATGAAGTTATCCAGCCTTCCTCCTCACCTTGGAATGCACCACTCTTTCTAGTGCCTAAGAAGGACGGTGGTGTGAGACCTGTTGTGGATTTTCGGCAAGTGAACAAGGTAACAGTACCGGATCGATACCCGATTCCGCATCTGCGAGACTTACTTCAATCATTAGGTAAGGGAAATACTGTGTTTACTTGTCTGGATCTAGCGTCAGGGTATTGGCAGGTGGAGCTGACCGAAGAGTCGCGTCCCATTACTGCTTTTAGCACTCACCGTGGGCACTTTGAATTTCTCCGGATGCCTTTTGGACTGAGTAATGCTCCTTTAACATTTCAGCGGATGATAAACCAATTGTTTGGCGAGATGTTAGGGCAAGACGTCTTAGCGTATCTAGATGACCTATTTTCCTACACCACAGAACAAGGATCAGATAAGATCGTTCCTAGGCCTCACTGGCTTTTATAGGAGTTTTGTCCACAGGTATGCCATCATAGCATCACCTTTAACAACGCTACTTAAGAAGGACGCTGCATGGAAATGGGGACCCTCGGAAGAGAAAAGCTTCAACGAGCTCAAACAAGCCATGTCAGAAACACCCGTATTAGCGTTTCCTGATTATACTAAACCTTTCTATCTGTGCACGGACGCCTCAGGTCTGGGTCTGGGAGCGGTGTTACAGCAGAAGGATGAGCAAGGTAAGACACATACCATAGCGTATGCTAGTAGGGCATTAAGACCCCCAGAGAAGAACTATTCGACGACACATTTAGAGACATTAGCAGCCGTGTGGGCGTTAGGACATTTCCGGGATATTATCTTTGGCTACCGGATAATTGTTTTAACTGACCATGCACCCATACGCGACTTGTTTAAAGGAAAAAACTTGCACGGTAAGGTTGCGTGTTGGTTTGGCTAGGTAATGGAGTTTGATCCAGAGGTCAGATATTTACCAGGCCGTCAAAATTTCGTAGCCGACGCGTTGAGTAGAAACATTGCTGCTACCATAGCCGAGGATGTTGCTCTTGCTGAGTATTCCTCAGACACGGTAAAAGCGGAACAACGTAATGATGCGATGTGATCTCAAGTCATCTATGCCTTGGAGTCTGGCGACGAGACTTGTATACCTGAACTCCCAGTACCAATGACTCACTTCCATCTTCAACAGAGTCTTTTGTATAAGCAACCTCCAGGGAAGGACACTGCATATCAGTTGGTTGTTCCTGCTACCTTACAGCAAGCCGTGCTACAGTTAGTTCATGATGTACCTCAAGCGGGTCATCCCGGTCGCGATAGATGCATACGTGAGGCGAGAAAGAAATACTATTGGCCGACCATGAGGAAGGACATAGAAGCCCAAGTCAGTCAGTGTGTCAAATGCGCGGAAATACGAGGAACGACGGGACTTCCGACTCCCATCTTAGAGTATCCTCTACCGGAAAAACCCTGGGATACAGTCTCCATTGATCTCTTAGCGTTGCCGAGAAGTCGTCAAGGTTCAAGTTATGTACTGGTGGCAGTGGACCATTTCCCACGATTCACTGTTTTAGCACCTTTACAGACGAAAACTTCAAAGGAGGTGGCGCACACTTTTGTGACTTCAGTGATTTGTCCATACTCTACACCCAAGGTATTGCTCAGCGATAATGGCAGTGAATTTCGTAACCAGGTGTTACAAGAAATCTGTCGAATGTATGGAGTAAAGCAAGTTTTTGTAACGCCTTACAGTCCTAAGAGCAATGGCCTGGTGGAGAGAACAAACAGGAAGATACTGGAAGTCTTGAGACCAGTAATAACCTCAAATCAGGAGGATAACTGGGAAGACTGGTTACCACATGTAGCGGCGACCATCAACTCCTCAGAAAATTCATCAACTGGGAAGTCTCCTCATTATATCCTTTATGGAGAAGAGAAAGTGTTACCCTACGATTTGTTGGCTGGACCTCCTACTCCAGTATACAACGAAGAAGACTACGCAAAGGTACAGTTGTTGAAATTCGAACGTATACACCGTGAAGTACGGAAAAGATTAAAAGCCTCAAGAGCGGAGATGATGGCGAAACAACACAAAGGTAGTCAAGAAAAGACGTTACAGGCAGGCCAGAAGGTCATGATCCACAACCCTGAGAGAATTTCCAAGCTCAGACCTAAGTTCCGCGGACCATATACCGTTGTGGAACGAGTACGTGGAAATACTTATAGAATAAAGGATGAAGCTAATGGAACTCAGGAGGTAGTACATGCTGATAGGATCAAACTAGTAAGTCAAGAGCTAGGCCTATCGTCTGATGTGTTGTGCCCTCTGTCTTCGTCGCAGTCTATGTCGTCATCCGTACCTGTCCCTAACCAAGAGCATCGCAGCAAGCTACGATCCCACAACAAGAGTGATTAAGGGAGTATCTACTCTTGCAGAAAAATGTGGCTGTGGCTCATACTCCTCGTGCGTTGCTTGGGGTGGACCTATGGAACGACATCGGACATGGACATGACTGCGTTAATGCCAGGAGCACTGAAGAGCCCACTTGGAGAAGTCATAGTAGTGGAAGATGCAGTATGCGTCTACTATCCAATGGAAGGCTATCTCCAAACGCCAGATATTGTCAAGGAGGTCTCCAAGGGCTTGTCGAATCTCAGACAGCAACTATTGGAAGTGGGAAAGATGTTTAATCGAAACCCACGATTGACGAACTCTGACACTGATGCTTTGGAACGAACCTTGCATGGAATTGTTGAGCTTCAGACTAGGCATATAGACAGGCTCACCGACAGGCTCACTAACTTGCATGTTGCTTTACCTAACGTACACTCTGATCTTTCCAAGCATGTCCATGCACGTACTAAGAGAGGACTTGTGGATTTTCTAGGAATCCTGTCTCAACAACTCTTTGGTACGGCATTAGATAAGGATGTAGTGCAATTGGGTAGACAGATGCATGACTTGACACTGGCCGCTAAAGCCAATAATAGATTAATCATGCATGTGTATCAACAGTTAGATGAGTTCACTAACAAAGCTAACGAGATAATTAGGACTACCAACCATCTAGTAGAGCTTGTGAACAACATCCAAATTAACCTACCAACCCTAGCTAACTTGGTGTTATTCGCTGAGTACTTACATGCTCTCGACGAGTCAACCACTGCTTTGGAGAAGCATGCAGCCAATATGGTGGACGGCTTAATCGATGCAAGTTTGAACAGGGTTAATGCTTTATTGCTGCCTACTAATATACTAACAAATGCACTTGATATAGCTATGTGGAAGCATGGACTTATGCCACTCTTTGATCTGAGTCAACTGGAATATTATTACCCATTGTTAGAGGCCCAGTTGACCCATGAAGGCATCCTGATATTGGTACCTATGAGGAATGCTGTAACATACCAGGCATGGCGGTTCATTTCCTTCCCTTTTGCTACTGCTAATAATACACTTGTTATTATTGAAGAGGGTCCAGAGGTGCTAGTTGTCTCAGATGACAAGAAATATGTAGCAGAAACGACTGTGGATGAATTTGAGAAGTGTAAGGCCTCATTTCTTGATCTCCATGTATGTCCTGCTTTCCATTTTGTCTTCTTACCATTAAAGGTAGAGGAGTGTAAGAGGGCCTTGTTGGACACAAATACTTCCTCTGCTCTGCAACGTTGCACCTTCCAACCCATTCAGTTGAAGTCAGTTTTCCATGCTCATATTCATGCGAAACAGTACTTTTATTTTCCTGAGACAGAGGATGTAACTGTGATTTGTGCCTCACAGAATCAATTCCTTACAGTAAAGGGGTACTATGTAGCACCTGATTTTTGTGAGTTACACAGTAAAGAGATAGCAGTTCTGCCTAGCAAGCATCATCTAGCTTTGTCAGTGAACTTTTCATCCCAGTTACGACCCTTTTTACCTTCATTCAATGTTACTTCCTTGAATGTGAACAGGCTGTCTCATGTAGTAAAGGAGCTTACCTTCCTCTCCCACCTGAACAGGACTGATTTAGAGCCTTATGTACTGTCCTATCTTCCTTCATACCTTTCTCCTTCCTATTTTGGTCCTGGCGTTGGTCTTCTACTTATTGTGGTCTTGTCCTGTGTTTGTGGTTTAGGCTACTATTTAAGGCGCCAATTAAGGAACCCACTGATACCACGTGTCCGGACTCGAGGATTGCAAGTGGATGTTCCTGAATAGTTAGCTACCCTGCACTCTGGTTAGGCTACACGGTAGTTAGGACAACAATGTCGACGAGGACGTCAATGGTGTGGCCGAGCGATGTTCTGGTGTCAACATCTTTTTCCATAAGAAGTTGTAGTATCACACATTTTACATAATAATTTTTAAAGCTGTTTAATCATAATTAACAGTGTGTAATGAAGTGTGAATGATGAACAACCAAATATCATTTCGCTGTTAGCTGTGGTATAGAAGAAGGTGGATGGCAGACCATAAGTGCCACCCTGTTTCAATTATAAAATGAAGGTTAGGAGAAGTGAAAAGATATCTGAATAGTGCGTAAGTGTAAAGTCCTGGGGAACCATTTATTATGTTGGTATATGTGAATGTACTTAATACCATTTTATAGAGGTGTATAATGTGCTAGTAGAGTTGTCATTTATCTCTACTTTTTGCATAAGCCCAGAGTATATGTAAATGCTCGGCACCTCACTTTTTACGTAGCTGAACTCAGCACCGCGCCCTAGTCGGCTCGGTGAGTGTACAGCATCAGAAGCCGTTTTACAGTTTTAAAGGGAGGTGGTATCGCTCTTACATATCTCTCGGGTCGCAGTTATATTATTCTGTACCCAATAAAGAGAGATTTAATCTGCTCATTTCTGTCACCTTACGCTACCACTTAATAACAGACCAGCTTCCACCTTCTCGTGGCAGAGGACCTTTGGTGGGAAGTGTCGGGCAGTGACGGCGAGTAGCTGACGTGTACTACAGACAGTGTCGTCGATCCAACACGGTGGTCTAGTTATACTAAACAGCAGAACACTTAATATGTAGTCAACTGCTACTCCATAACGGCTACATTAAATTGGTGGCCAGCAGTGCGACGATACATTTTATTGGTGCTAGCGGTGGCACGATATTTAGTGCTAGCCGTGTACTGATACAGGGGTCCTGGGGGCAGCCTCGGGGGCCCAGTGGCCGCAGTCTCCTGCTGTCGGGGATGCCGTCAGGAGGGAGGGCCCGGCTACTGACCGTGGCCTTTTAGGGGCGTAGCTTCCAGCCGTCGCTGGGGCCCAGCTAGTGTGGGGGAGCAGCTACCGCCCGTCTCCTGACAAAGGCGGGAGCAACTACCGACCGTCTCCTGATGAAGGCAGGAGCAGCTACCGGCCATCTCCTGGGGGAGGGGTGAGCGGCTACCAGCCATCTCAGGGGCACCTTCAGAGCGGCTACTGGCCATATCTTGGCGAAGGCGGGAGCGGCTACTGGCCATCTCCTGAGGAAGGGGTGAGCAGCTACTGGCCATCTCAGGGACACCTTCGGAGCGGCTACTGGCTGTATCCTGACGAAGGCAGGAGCAGCTACCGGTCGTCTCCCAAGAGAGGGACGAGCAGCTACTGGCCATCTCAAGGGCACCTTCGGAGTGGCTACCGGCCGTCTCCTGATGAAGGTGGGAGCAGCTACCGGCCGTCTCCTGAGGGAGGGGTGAGCGGCTACTGGCCGTCTCAAGGGCACCTTTGGAGCGGCTACTGGCCGTCTCAAGGGCACCTTTGGAGCGGCTACTGGCCGTCTCAAGGGCACCTTTGGAGCGGCTACTGGCCGTCTCAAGGGCACCTTTGGAGCGGCTACTGACCGTCTCCTGACAAGGGCGGGAGCGGATACCGGCCGTCTCCTTAAGGAGGGGTGAGCGGCCACTGGCCGTTTCAAGGGCACCTTCAGAGTGGCTACCGGCCATCTCCTGACGAAGGCGGGAGCGGGTACTGTCTGTCTCCTGAAGAAAGGGTGAGCAGTTGCAGGCCATCTCAAAAAGGGGATGGCTATCCACCATCGCTGGGGTGCTGTCTGGAGCTAGAGTAATAGCTCCATCCTGATCCTGTCGAGGGTCGGCTTGCCCCCAAGGTAATTGCGGTTTCCTGCTATGGTGGCGGCAGGCGAGTTCCGGGTCATAGGGGTGAGCGGCCCTGGCGGACTTACGTCCCTCTCGCTCTGAGCTGGACTGCTCACTGTCTGCTCCTTCTGGGGGTGTCGTATCACCCCTGGGGCCTATACCCCCATTTTGATACATAAATATATATATATATATATATATATATATATATATATATATATATATATATATATACAGTATAATATGGTGTTCAGAAAAATCGAACCTTCAGGAACTTGAAGGGCAAGGTGCTTATTCAGTTCCACTACTGGTGGGAACTTCACCATACTTTGCAATTTTTCTTTGGCCTTCTCAAACCCATGCCTCATTTCAACACGAGTTGCAATGCAAGTGGTAACTCCTGCCTTGACCGCAACAGGGCTTGACTTGGGGGAACTCTGGTTGTCTGTCGGATCTTGATCTCCACTCTGTTCAGAAGGAATAAAGGACTGAGATCGCTGAAAAGATCGAAAAGGATATCCAGCCACAAACACCCTTCATTCTCCATTTTGATGGAAAGCTATTGCCCAACACCAATGGTAGCAGCCGCAGTGATCGCCTGGCAATTGTTGTTACAGGGATTAGTACGGAAAAGATCCTGGTGATCCCTAAAATCCCTGCTGAAACGGGTGAAACAGTGGGAAGAGCAGTGCTAAGGATTCTAGATGAATGGCCCGAAGTGAAGCCCTGGATTGCAGGGCTCTGTTTTGATACTACAGCGTCTAACATTGGGGTTTACAGCGGAGCTTGCTTTGTCACTGAAAGAGGTCTCCAAGTCCCTCTGTTGTTCTTGGCATGCAGGCACCACATGTGTGAACTCATAGTGGCAGGGATCGTTGACCTCTTTTTCTCTTCTTCTGGTCCTCAAATTTCTGTCTTCGGTTGATTCAAAGAGTTCTGGAATAAAATTGACACAGATTCCTTTGATCCTTACGATGATGGCCTAGATGAAAAATCTCAGTCGTGGATTGCCAACAGAGCCGAGGACATTGAACACTTCATGCTCAGCCACATTGATCGTACACAACCCCGTGATGACTACCTTGAGCTCCTCCAGCTGTCTTTGGCTTTTCTCAGCAAGAAGCCTGCATGGATGACCTTTCACCGTCCAGGTGCCTATCACAGAGCACGTTGGATGGCCAAAGGCCTTTACTGCCTCAAGATCTTTTCAGAAATCAACTGAAGGATGCAGCCTCCTTCCCCTTCACATGGCATCAAAAGGAGGCCATCAAACACATCTGTCTTCCTCATCACCATCTACAGTATATGATGCACTGGTTTGATGTCCCAAATGCTGTCAACGCTCCAATCAATGACCTCAATCTCCTGAAGACGATTGAAGAATTCAAAGAGGTGGATTCCGTTGTAGCAAAGAAGGCACTGGACAAAGTCAAAAGCCACCTCTGGTACCTCAGTGAGGACCTGGCTCCATTAGCCATGTATTCTGACAAAGTCTCTGCTGAGGAAAAGCAGAAAATACTGAAAAATATGACCACAGTACATCCGAGGAAGAAGGGACTGCGCCGTTTGAACAAGAAGACGATTGATAAGGCATCAGATCTGAGAATCTCTAAGTTTGTCACCCAGGAGTCGAAAAACCTCTTCCAGTGTTTGAAGCTGGATACTCCGACAAGTAGCAATGACCTCTGGCTCATTCTTAATATCATGGCCCACTTCAAAGTGGTCAGTGATGCTGTTGAGCGGGCAGTCAAACTGGTGATGGACTACAACAGTGGTCTGACGAAGAATGAAGAAGAACGACAGCTGATCTTCCATGTTGTGCAGCACCACAGAGCCCTCTACGACTCAACCAAAAAGTCCCACATGCAACAAACTGATTGTAATGCTAGGTGTTTTCGGGTCGGCTTCCCGTCCCTCTAACGCCTAGTGTGTAGCTGGGTTCTCTTTCTAGACCGGAGCTTAGACAAATAGGAGAAAGGTAGGACACAAAAACTCAAGGCAACAACCTTACATGTGTATTACTAAATTCTACAGCGGAACGGGTAGATGTCACAAATACAGGTATACTGGACAATTATAATTCTTAGGCCTAGATATGGGGTGTTAATATCGCACAGGATACTACTCAGGACAAGGTCGGGTAAGGTGAATAGCACTTAGGGCAGAGAGGTTATGCATTATTAGTGCAGGAAGTCTAGGTTCTATGTATTGGTGGAATTGGTGGCACTATTTCATTGTGGGTAATTATTACATTAACATTGGGGCCTGCGTATGATCTTTGTGTGGTGCGGTGTTACTATTTGGTAGTGTGTTTACTGTGATAGACCTGTGTTTCACTGCCTTGCTGTGTTCACTGTTTCACTGTTACCTTGCTTATTCCACCACGCTTTTATATTGTCACTGATGCTTTTCTCACTGACTTCCTTTATACTGCTAACTCACTGCTCTGCCTTTACTTCACTATGTCAGGGGCACTGTGCTTTCACTGTCGCTCCTTTCGGATCTGGGCGTCATGGCGGTCAGGTAAAAGGGCGGCGGAGGTGACTCAGCCTCATTACTGATGGGGCTGGGTTCCGCCAGGGGCCTCTGTGTTCAGGGGCCACGGAATCACGCATAGGGGCGTCCTCTCTCGTCCGGGGATGCTTGTGGCAAAGGGTCCCGTGCTCTCGGGGCTTCAGGCAGGAGTCTGGCCCATAGGGCTGGGGCTGAATAGCTGGCTGAGCTTCTCGCTCAGGCGCCTGACAGAGGACGAAGATTTCCGGTGTCTGGGTGTGGGGAGGTCCGGCCCGGGGGTCCTGGGGGCAGTCTGGAGGTCCCAAGGGCTGTGGTCCCTGGTGGTTGGGGACACCGTCAGGAGGGGGCTGCAGCGTCAGCCTACGTCGAGGTCTGTCAGGCTAGTCCTCTCAGGATCTGGCTGCAGGGAGAAGAGTCCAGTGGTAGTCACAGGGCCTCTTCAGTACTCCTCCAGGCTGGGGGCTCCCTCTGGGTCGTATGTTGGTGGGCAGGAGTCAGCACCTGATGGAGGAGTGGCTACCAGCTGTCTCCTACCATAGGGCCCGGCTACTGGCCGTGGCCTTCTAGGGGCGCGCCTACCGGCTGTTGCCAAGGCCCGGCTACTGGCCGTGGCCTGGGGGAGGGAGCGACTACAGGCCGACTCAGGGGCACCTTCAGAGCGGCTACTGGCCATCTCCTGATGAAGCCGGGAGTAGCTACCGGCCGTCTCCTGGTTACCTATAGAGTGGCTGCAGGCCGTCTCCTGTAGGAGGGTCGAGTGGCTACAGGCCGTCTCTCAAGGGGCTCCTTCAGAGTGGCTACAGACAGTCTCCTGTTTTCCTCCAGAGTGGCGGCAGGCCATCTCCAGTAGGAGGGTTGAGCGGCTACTGGCCGTCTCAGGGGTGCTGACTGGAGCTGGAGTAACAGCTCCACCCCGTGGTTGTTGGTGGTCGGCTCGCCTGGAGGGTAGTCTCACATTCCTGCTATGGTGGTGGCAGGCGAGCTCCGGGTCATGGGGTCGCACGGCCCGTGCGAATTTATGTCATTGTCGCCTAGAGTCCAGGAGCGCTGTATATACTCCCCGGTGGGCTCCTTCTGGGGATGTTGGGTTGCCCTTAGTGACATTATACTGCATTTTACTGATTATGCTTGTTGTATAGGTCAAAAATGTTGTTTCTTTTTGTACCACGTCATTGTTTATTTTTACATTTCTTCACCATACCCTTCAGGTACTCAGATTAGTTAGATTTACAGAATGCAGGGGTAGTGAGGCACGACTTTGAGTTGATAAAAAAACATAAATTTTTGCTTGAATGCTTTGTTTGTAAAGTGGATCGATTGCATACTTTGCCCACCTGAATATCCAATTTTTTTTCTCCCCTATAAGCTGAACACCTAATTACTAATTATACATCAGTGCTACTGTACTGCATCCATCCATCAACCTGACATTTACGATGAGAGTGACCAGCCTTACTCATCCCTGAGTGGATTATGTGAGCAATAAAACCCTAACCATTCCTTGAATATAAACCTGCACAGGCTCATTCCGACTGGAGTACCTTCTTGAACCTTTTTACAGTATATTGGAAAAGAGGCA
Source organism: Coenobita brevimanus (assembly GCF_032717465.1). NCBI lineage: Eukaryota > Metazoa > Arthropoda > Malacostraca > Decapoda > Coenobitidae > Coenobita > Coenobita brevimanus. Next base: position 27,304,162 of record NC_137024.1, on the reverse strand, counting down.
ATGTATAAAATTGGCAAGATTGGCTGTAAAATGCAACAATGCCTTAGATGCACGATAAGATCATAAGAATAACAAATGCTACAGTGTAAAAACGAAAACTAAGCCAATAATTGTGGGCAATTACCATTTATTTTATGGCTATAACAGCATTAAGTATTAAAATGCAATATAGTGCCACGCAGGGCGACCCAACACTCCCAGAAGGAGGCCACCGAGGAGCACCTACAGCGCACTGGGACTCAGGGTGACAACAACATAAGATCGCCTGGGCTGCATGCCCCTATGACCTGGAGCTCACCTGCCGCCACCATAGCAGGAATACAAGGCTACCTTCCAGGCAAGCCGACCACAACCAACCACGGGGTGCAGCTGTTACTTCAGCTCCAGTCAGCACCCATGAGACGGCTGGTAGCCACTCAATCCTCCTACAGGAGACGGCCTGCAGCCACTCTGGAGGAAAACAGGAGACGGCCTGTAGCCGCTCTGAAGGTGCCCATAATGAGATAGCCTGTAGCCGCCCGACCCTCCAACAGGAGACGTCCTGCAGCTGCTCCGGAGACAAACAGGAGACAGCCTGTAGCTGCTCTGAAGGTGCCCCTTGAGAGATGGCCTCTAGCCGCTCAACCCTTCTGAAAGAGACGGCCTGCAGCCGCTCCAGAGGGAATCAGGAGTGGGCCTGTAGCCACTCCCGCCTTCGTTAGGAGATGGCCTGCAGCTGCTCTGAAGGTGCCCCTGAGTCGGCCTGTAGCTGCTTCCCCTACCAGGCCATGGCCAGTGGCTGGGTCTTAGCAACAGCCTGCAGCCACGCCCCTAGAAGAGCATGGCCAGTAGCCGGGCCCTACTGCAGGAGATGGCCGGTAGCAGCTCCTCCATCAGGTGCTGACTTCTGCCTACCAAACTACGACCCAGAGGGAGCCCCCAGCCTGGAGGAGTACTGGAGAGGCCCCATGACTTCCACTAGGCTCTTCTCCCTGCAGCCGGATCCGGAGAGGACTTGCCTGACGGGCCCTGACATGGGCCGATGCCGCAGCCCTCTCCTGACAGCATCTCCGAACACCGTGGACTGCAGCCCTCGGGACCTCCAGACCTCCCCCAGGGCCCCCGGGCGGGACCTCCCTACACCCAGATGCCGGAAATTTTCGTCTTCCATCAGTTGCCTGAGCGAGAAGTTCAGGCAGCTCTTCGGCCCCAGCCCTGAGGGCCGGATTCCCGCCCCAAGCCCCGAAAGTGCAGGATCCTTCACCACCGGCAGCCCCGAACGAGAGAGGACGCCCCTGCGCGTGGTCCCGTGGCCCCTGAACACAGAGGTCCCTGGCGGAACCCAGCCCCGTCAGTAGTAAGGCTGAGTCACCTCCGCTGCCCTTGTACCTGACCGCCACGACGCCCAGACCCAAAAAGAGTGACAGTGAAAGCACAGTGTCCATGAACTAGTGAAGTGAAGGCAGAGCAGTGAATTAGCAGTATAAAGGAAGTCCGTGAGAAAAGCATCAGTGACAATATAAAAGAGTGATGGAGTGAGTAAAAGCAACAGTGAAACCGTGAACACGGCAAGGCAGAGAAGTACGGATCTATTACAGTGAATACACTACCAGCTAATAACGCCAAATCATACTAAGATCATACACAGACCTCAGTATTAAAGCAATAATTACCAACAGTGAGATAGTCCCACCCACTTCACCAATGTATAAAACTTGGACTTCCTGCAGCAATAGTATATAACTCCACTGCCCTAAGTGCTATTCACCTTACTCGACCTTAACCTGAGTAGTATCCTGCGCGATACTGTAAAATGCAGTATAGTGCCACATCGGGTGCCCCAACACCCTCACAAGGAGCCCATAGAGAAGCAACGACGGCGCGCCGGGACTCGGAGCGACAATGGCATAAGTCCACCCGGGTCACGGGCCCCTATGACCTGGAGCTTGCCCGCTGCCACCATAGCTGGAATACAAGACTACCTTCCGGGCGAGCCTTCCCCAACCAGCTTCGTGGTGGAGCTGTTTCTCCAGCTCCTGCCAGCACCCCTGAGACGGCCTGTAGCTGCTCAATCCTCCTAAAGGAGACAACCTGTAGCCGCTCTGAGGGAAATAAGGAGACGGCCTGTAGCAGCTCCCGCCTTCGTCAGGAGAGAGCCTGTAGCCGTTCTGAAGGTGTCTTTCTCGAGATGGCCTGAAGCTGCTCCCGTCTTCATCAGGAGACAGCCTGTAGCCGCTCTGAAGGTGTCTTTCTCGAGACAGCCTGTAGTCTCTCAATCCTCCTGAAGAAGACAGCCTGTAGCCGCTCTGAGGGAAACAAGGAGATGGACTGTTGCCTCCTGCCTTCATCAGGAGACAGCCTGTAGCTGCTCTGAAGGTGCCTTCCTCGAGACAGCCTGTAGCTGCTCAACCTTCCTGAAGGAGACGGCCTGTAGCCGCTCTGAGAGAAATCAGATGTCCTGTAGCTGCTCCCGCCTGCGTCAGGAGATGGCCTGTAGCCGCTCCGAAGGTGCCCTTGGGTCTGCTGGTAGCTGCTCCCTTCCCCAGGCCACGGCCAGTAGCCAGGCATTGGCGACGGCCGGTAGCCACGCCCCTAGAAAGTCATGGCCAGTAGCCGGGCCCTACGGCAGGAGACAGCCGTAGCCACTCCTCCGTTGAAAGCTGACGCCCGTTCTCCAGCCCACGACCCAGAGGGAGTCCCGAACCTAGAAGAGTACTGGAGAGGCCCCATGGTCTCCCCCGGCCTCTGTTCTCTGCAACCGGCTCTGGAGAGAGCCCACCTGATGGACCCCGATGCAGGCTGGTGCTGCAACCCCTTTCTGATGGCGCTGCCAAGCACCGGGGACCACAGCCTTTGGGGACCCCAGACCGCCCCCACGACTCCCGGGCGGAAACTCCCCGCACCTCGACACCGGAGATCGTCCTCCGTCAGGCACCTGAGCCAAAGGTTCATGTAGTTATTCAGCCCAGCCCTGAGGGCCATGCTCATGCCCCAGCCCCAAAAGCACGGGGACCTTCATCACCCACAGCCCCAGATGAGAGAGGACGCCCCTGTGCGTGATCCCATGGCCTCTGGATGAAGAGGCCCCCGGCGGAACCCAGTCCCGTCAGTAGTAAGACTGTGACACCTCCGCCGCCCTTTTACCTGACCGCCATGACACCCGGATCTGAAGGGAGTGATAGTGATAGTACACTGTCTGTGACCCAACAACATAGAGGCAGAACAGTGAGCTAACCTTCTAATGGAAGTCAGTGATAATACCAAAGTGGTGGAGTGAGTATCAGTAATTCACCGGGTCGGTCAGGATCACGTGATGGTTTTTGTGATCATCGGCATTTTACCCTCCCGGAAGAGAGCTGAGAGCTCATATAGTCCGATCTAAGGGCAAAGCCTTGACCTTCACACACGCACACACCTATCCTCTTGCTCAAGGAGGACAGTGACCACCCGCTTTGGCAGTGAAACTTTTTCGCATCCCGAGCAAGGTGCGAACCCCCGTCTTAGCAGATGCTAGGCGAAAGCGTTACCACTGCACCAGCGAGCGGTGACAGTGTAACCGCGAATACGGCCAACCAGTGAGAGACGAGTCTATCACAGTGAATACTCTACCACCAGATAATACCTCCTAATACTAAAACCGCATCCAGATCCCAGTGCCAAAGAGACACTTACCAACAAGGAACAATATCAACGACTCCACGAATATATAAAACCCAGACTTCCTATAACAAATAATACTGTGTCCCAAGCGCTATTCATTTTGATCCGAGCAGTATCCTGCATGATACTGATAACCCAAATCTAGAAGTAAGTTATAATTGTCTAGTGTATCTGTATGAGTAACATCTACTTATTCCCCTGTCCAACTTAGTAATAAACGTGTAAGGTTGTTGCCTTGAGTTTTTGTGTCCTATCTCTCTCCTATTTGTCTAAGCTCTGGTCTAGAAAGAGAGCCCCGCTACACACTAGGCGTTTACGGGACGGGAAGCTGGCCCTTAAAACACCTAGCATTACAATCCTAATAACCCATATCTGGGCCAAAGAATTATAATTGTCCAATGTATCTGTATTCGTGACATCCACCCGTTCCACTGTAGAATACACGTGTAAGGTTGTTGCCCTGAGTTTCTGTGTCCTGCCTCTCTCTTATTTGTCTAAGCTCTGGTCTAGAAAAAGAACCCAGCTACACACTAGGCCCTCAGGGCTGGGGCCGAATAACTGCATGAACTTCTCGCTCAGGCGCCTGACGGAGGACAAAGATCACCGGCATGTGGATGTAGGTAGGTCCCTCCTGGGGGGCCTCGGGGTAGTCTGAGGGTCCCGAGGGCTGCGGTCTATGGTGCTCAGTGGCGCCGTCAGGAAGGGGTTGCGGCGCCGGCCTACGTCGGGGTCCATCAGGTGAGTCCTCTCCAGATATGGCTGCGGGGAGAAGAGGCCAGGGGAAGTCACAGGGCCTCTCCAGTACTCCTCCAGGTTGGGGACTCCCTCTGAGTCGTAGGTTGGTGAACAAGAGTCAGCACCTGATGGAGGAGTGGCTACAGGCCGTCTCCTGCTGTAGGGCCCAGCTACTGGCCGTGGCCTTCTAGGGGCGCGGCTAGAGGCCGTCTCTAAGGCCGGGCTACTGGCAGTGGCCTGGGGAAGGGAACAGCTACAAGCCGACTCATGGGCACCTTCAGAGCGGCTACAGGCTGTCTCCTGATGAAGGCGTGAACAGCTACAGGCCGTCGCCTGATTTCCCTCAGAGCAGCTACAGGCTGTCTCCTTCAGGAGGGTTGAGCGGCTACAGCACATCTCAGGAAGGGCACCTTCAGAGCTGCTGCAGGCTGTCTCCTGATGAAGGCAGGAGCAGCTACAGGCCGCCTCCTGTTTTCCCTCAGAGAGGCTACAGGCCATCTCCTTCAGGAGGGTTGAGCGGTTATAGGCCATCTCGAAAAGAACACCTTCAGAGCGGCTACAGGCCATCTCCTGACGAAGGCGGCAGCTGCTACAGGCCGTCTCCTGTTTTCCCTCAGAGCGGCTAAAGACCGTCTCCTTCAGGAGGGTTGAGTGGCTACTGGCCATCTCAGGGGTGCTGACTGGAGCTGAAGTAACAGCTCAACCCCGATATTGCTTGGAGAAGGCTCGCCTGGAAGGTAGTCTTGTATTCCTGCTATGGTGGCGGCAGGTGAGCTTTGGGTCATAGGGGCGTGCGGCCTGCGCGGACTAACATTGTCACCCTGATTCCTGGCATGCTGTCGTTGCTCCTCTGTGGGCTCCTTCTGGGGATGTTAGGTCGCCCCCTGTGGCACTATACTGCATTTTACTACCGTCTACTGGGAAAAAATCACGTCCCTGTGACTGGAGGTGGTGAACTTTGGTGTCATAGGTGTGGTAGACTGTCTGTAGGTGTTGGAGGAGGGCGTACCAGGCTGTGGTGGCTGAGTTCTCATCTAGCTGCTCGTCACAGGTGATGAAGAGGGTGGATGAGTCGGTGGAGGAGCGGAAGAGTTGTAGGAGGTGGTGAGGTCCTCGTACTCGTTGTTTCCATCCAAAGAGCGGTGCCCATACGGCTCGTCGAATCCTCATGGTGTTAGGTGTTATCCTCTGTGCAGGGCTGTGTTGAATGCTGGAGATGGACAGTGAGTGTGGGGTTTTATGCCAGGGTAATGCGGCATGGCGTCTCCGGGGAGTGTATGTGGCCGTGATTTGTGCCTCGTGTATCACAAGTGTGAGATGATTTAGGTCAGGGGTAGGGGTGTGATTGTGTGGTGAGGCGGGTGGGGTGGGAGAGTGGGTGTATCAGGCGGGTGGGCAGGAGAGGTGGCCGGAGAGTGTGATGGTTGTTTTAAGGGTGGGTGTGGGCAGTGATGTGGGTGTGCAGTGTCGGCGTGTGTGTGAGGTGTGCTGGGCATGCAAGGGCGGCTGTGGAGTGGTAGGAGTGTGGGCGGCATGGTGCGGGGACCAGGGTGTAGGGTGAGTGGGTGGTGGCATCGTGGGAGTATGGGCGGCATGGTGCGGGGACCAGGGTGTAGGGTGAGTGGGTGGTGGCATCGTGGGGGCGTGGGCGGCATGGTGCGGGGACCAGGGTGTAGGGTGAGTGGGTGGTGGCATCGTGGGGGCGTGGGCAGCATGGTGCGGGGACCAGGGTGTAGGGTGAGTGGGTGGAGGCATCGTGGGAGTATGGGCGGCATGGTGCGGGGACCAGGGTGTAGGGTGAGTGGGTGGTGGCATCGTGGGAGTATGGGTAGCATGGTGCGAGGACCAGGGTGTAGGGTGAGTGGGTGGTGGCATCGTGGGGGCGTGGGCAGCATACGTGGAGTTGGGGGCAGGGAACAGGGCGGATGGGGTTGAGGGGGCGTGTGCGGGCGGCGGGCTGGTAGATGCGGTGGCAGTGGTGGGCGACGGCTGAGGTGGGGGGGTGGTGGGCGGGGGGGTGTGGGGGTGTGGGCAGGACACATGGTGCTGGGCGTGGGAGAGGAGGTGGCATGTGGTGAGGAGGTGGGGGAGCAGTGGGGAGTTGGTGGTGTCAGTGGGTTGTCAGGTGAGGTGCGGTGTGGTGTGACGGAAGATGAGGTGGAGGTGGCGAGGGAGGGGGGAGGAGACAGAGATGGCGAGGGGGAGATGTAGCAATCATAGGAGTTAGAGGGAAGTGGCGAGGGGGTAGCGGGTGGGTGGGGTGCGGGGCCAGGGCAGTGGGGGCAGGAGTACGAAAAGGGCTCACATGCTGGTTTTGAAGAGTGCGGGGAGTGTTGTGGTACCTGATGATCACCTGATAGGGGTTAGGGATGCGGATGATGGTGTGGGGCCCTGTGAAGCACGGCGCGAGCTCGTGGGGAGTGGGGAGCTGCACTATCATAACAGTGTCACCCGGCTTGTAGGGTTGGAGGCGGCGTCAGGGTGGAGGTCCAGGTTGTTTTGGAGGTGGGTTAGGTGACGTTTGAGATGGTGTCATGGGTCTGACGTGGGGGTTGAAGTGGGGGGTTGCAAATGCTGGTGAAGGGGCAGGAGGAGGGGTGTTTCCCCAAACACTCATTTGTACGATGAAAATCCGTCTTCTCGGGGGCAGGAGTTCATGCCCCATTGCACAGTTTTACATGGGCGGGCCATTCATTGTCTTTGGTGGCTTCTATCTGGGCGCGGAGTTGATTCATCAACATACGATGGCTTCGCTTGCATATGGCATTTCCTTGGGGCTAGTAAGGGGATGAGTGGGAGATGTTATAGCCAAATATGTGGGCCAGCTCCTCCCAGATCTTACTGGTGAACTCGGGTGCGTTATCTGAGTGGATTGCTTGTGGGATATCAAAGTACAGGAATTCGTGCCGAATCAGGGCGTTGGCCACTGTGACAGCTTGATGTTCCTTTGCTGGGCAGGCTATGACGAATTTGGAGTATGTGTCAACGAACGTGATCACGTACCTATAGCCTGATTTTGGGGGTAAGGGTCCCACTACGTCGATTGCCAATAGCTGCCAAGGTTAGTGGGCGGTAATCTAGCCCGATGGACCGGTGTTACATGTGATGTTTTTACCGAGGGTGCAAGCTCGGCTGGATTGGATAATTTCCTTGGGAAGGGCAGAAGGACTGGGCGCCCAGTAGGTGTCGTTAAAGACCTGCAGGGGTTTTTTGTGCCCAGGTGAATGCCATTGTGGGTGTGCAGGTGTCGGAGGGTGTCGAGGGCGGCGTCGGGGGCTAGGAGGATATGCCCGGGCGGGGTAAGCAGGTGGTCACCCTGGCGATACAGTTTCTTGAAAAAGTGCTGGGGGATCCAGGGGGGTCACTCCTTACGATGCCACTGCTGGAGGAGATCTGGCTTCGGCTGGGCAACGTTGATGGGGAGCCGAGAGAGAATGTATGCATTGGTGTGGAGTTTGCCGGGACAGTACGAGATTTCATAGTTGAACTCTTCCAGGGTCTCGTGCCATCGGATGAGCTGGGCATTGTGGGTGTTAGATTGCCGCAGCCACTGGAGGGACTGGTGATCAGTGATGATGGTAACTTGGGTCCCTGATAGATACGCCCAGAAGTGCTCAAGTGCTCAGATGATGCCCAGGCACTCCCTCTTGTTAGCGGCATAATTTTTTTCCGCCTGATTGAGGGTACAGCTGGCGCAGGCGATGATGTGCTCGCGGCCCTCTTGGACTTGCACCAGCACAGCTCCGATCGCAATTAGGGAAGCGTCTGTGTAGAGCAGGAATAGGAGGGAATAATCGGGAAAGGCCATAATGGGGGCGGAAACGAGCTTATCCTTAAGTTGTTGGAAGGCAGCTCATCTCTCATCCATCCAGATGAATGGTTCTTCATTACTGGTCAGGAGTGGAATGGCTTGGCAATGTGGGCGAACACCTTCACAAAACGGCAGTAATAGGACGTCAGGCTGAGGAAGGCTCGAATCCCATGAATGTCTTGTGGTGGGGGTATGTCCGTGATGGTATGGAGTTTGTCTGGGTCGGGAGATATACCAGCCTGGGAGATGACGTGCCCCAGGAATGAGATGGTTTTGGCGGCCAGGACACATTTGGTGGGCCAGAGTTTGAGGCCTGCCTGTCAGATCCTGGTGAAAACCCAGTGGAGGCGCTGCAGGTGGTCGGCCCAGGTCTGGCTGAAGACTATGACGTCATCCAAGTACGCGAAACAGATCTCCCACGTGAGGCCACTGAGGACAGATTCCATAAATCTGGAGAAGGTGGTGGGGCTTTGTATTCATAATGTTTCCCGTTGCTGGTCGAGAAGGTGGTTTTTCCTCTGTCCTCTGGGCGCACTGGGACCTGCAAATATCCTGACTGGAGGTCGAGGGTAGAGAACCAGGAGGTGCTGTATAGGAAATCCAGGGAGTCGTCGATACGTGGGAGTGGAGTGGCGTCCTTGGTGGTTACGTCATTAAGCCGGTGGTAATCGACACAGAATCGCATTGTGCCATCCTTTTTCTTCACAAGGATGATGGGGGAGGACCAGGGGCTGGTGGAGGGGGAGACAACTTCAGCTTCGATCATCTCCTGTACCTGGCAGTCTTCCTCTTCCCGCTGTTTGGGGTTCTTCCGCCGGGATGGCTGCCGGATCGGTGAGCCCGTTGTATGGATCTCATGAGCCAGGTAGGTGGTGTGTCCGATGTCTGCTGGTCCCACCGTGAACAGATCCTAGAAATCCAGGAGTAGGCGGCGGAGGGTGCCTGATTGGTGAGCGGAGAGATGGTCGGGGATGGGGGGCAGGGGGGTGGGGGAGTGGGAGGGGGAGGGGACGCAGGGCTCGGCTTCCTCCATCGCTTCGATTATGAGCCCTTTAGGGTGGATGAGGGGCGAGGGGGCAAGGTTGGCAATCCGAACTGCCATGTGGTGAGGGGGAAGGAAGGTTGGGGGCAGAAGGCAGGCTGAGAGGGTTCCGGGTGGCAGCAGTGAGGAAAATAGGACAGAGGTGCCTGAGGGCCAGTTGAGGGGCACCCAGGCTTCATGGTGAGGGGGAATGGTGATGGTCGAGGAAATGGTGCCGGGTAAAGAAGGGGGGGAAGGGGGGGCAGTGGGGGGGAGGGAGGAGGGAAGGAGGGGGCTGTGCAGAGTCTTCCGGCCGGGGCTGGGGCGTGCAGGTGCAGATGGCGTGAGGGCTATAGGGGGGTCGGGTGATTTTTGGAACTGGAGCTGTCTGTTGCAGCAATCAGTGGTGGTTCCTAATTTCTGTAACAGGTTCAACCCCAGGTATCCGTCGTAATTGCTGCAGGAAGAGTCAAATACTATGAACTTATGCTGGGTCGACACCGGCTGATGGGTGTCAACGCGCAGGGCCCATGTTTCCCCACGGATTGGCAGGGGGCCATCCCCTGCATCCACAAGGTGAGTAGCTGTTGGGAATAACAGGCCAAAGGTCGATTTGTGACGGGAGAAGTAGTAGGTATACAGGCAGGATCTGGCTCCCATATCGACCAGAAGTCTGGCTTTCACCCTGTTCAGCTTCATCTTGTGGTAAACTGGGGGGCGATATTTGGGGGAAGTGGCCCCAGCCACCGTGGGAAGGTGCAGGGGCGGTCCTAAGAATCCAACTGTCTGGGGTCTCCTTCGTCTTCCTCCGGCTCCTGTTCCCCGGGTTCAGTCTCCTCCGCAGGTGAGGGTTCGTCCTGTTACCTCATTCTCTAGAGAGGAAACTTTACATTGGCCTGGGGTGGTGGTTTTCCGTTGTGCATCTTTCAATTCATCTCTGATATTGTGCAGTGGGCACCTGGATCTGCATGCGGAGAACTCCCAGGGATTTACTAGGATGAGGTTGGGGTTCTCCTTGTGGCTGGGGTGCTGGTGGATGGGGTGTGCCCTAGGTGGACTGGGTACTGGGGTGGGGCTGGTGCAGGGCATAGGTGGACGTGGCTTGACTGGGGGAGCCGGAATACTTGCGGGAAACTTTTTTACCACGTTGATTTGCTGGGGTGCAGGGCAGGAGGTCAGGAGGCGGCATATCAGTTGAATGTCCTTATCCATGTCTCCGGTCGGGTCATGGATCGTAAAGTGCTCCTTAACCATGCTGGGGAGCACTCTCAGAATAGTATTAAAGGTGTGTTGCTCCCGGGTTTCATCATCTGCCTCCGGGTAGGCAGCTGTGACCAGGCGCCTACTCTGCATTAAAGTATCGCCCAAGTTGCCATAGAAAATTGAACTATCCAGTTGGGATAGCGTCACCACTTTCCCTAGGGATGGGGTGATGGCTTGAATCACGAGTTTCGTTAAATTCTGCCAGGTGAGCCTCGGGATGATCTCGGGTGCTATATTAGGCTGCCGCTTTGCCCAGTAGTGGGAGTGTGACTGCAATTTTCTGCTTGTCATCCTTGAAACCGATATCTAGCAAAGGTTTAATAATTGCCAGGTATGTGAACATCATACTGTTTGGAGTTGAATTTAGGTAATTGCACATGCGGTTTGGTTGCCATTTTTCCAGTATTTCCTGATTACCTCTCCCGTATGCCCGGGTCACGAACCACAGCTGTCCACCAGTGTAATGCTAGGTGTTTTAGGGTCGGCTTCCCGTCCCTCTAACGCCTAGTGTGTAGCTGGACTCTCTTTCTAGACTGGAGCTTAGACAAATATGAGAGAGGCAGGACACAAAAACTCAAGGCAACAACCTTACACTTGTATTACTAAATTCTACAGTGGAATGGGTAGAAGTCACGAATACAGATACACTGGACAATTATAATTCTTAGGCCTAGATATGAGTTATTAGTATTGCGCAGGATACTACCCAGATCAAGGTCGGGCAAGGTGAATAGCACTTAGGGCAGAGGTTTATATATTATTATTGCAGGAAGTCCAAGTTTTATATATTTATGGAGTGGATGGTACTATTTCACTGTTGGCAATTATTCCTTTAACACTGGGGTCTGTGTATGATTTTAGTATGATGTGGCGTTATCAAATGGTAGTGTATTCACTGTAGTAGACCCGTATTTCACTGTTTGGCCATGTTCATGGTTTCACTGTTACTTTTATTCACTCCACCACTTTTATATTGTCACTGGTGCTTCTCTCACTGACAATTCACTGCTCTGCCGTCACGTCACTAAGTCACGGACACTGTGCTTTCACTGTCACTCCTTTCAGGTCTGGGCATCATGACGGTCAAGTACAAGGGCAGCGGAAGTGACTCAGCCTCACTACTCATGGGGCTGGGTTCCGCTGGGGGCCTCTGTGTTCAAGGGCCACGGGATCATGCGTAGAGGCATCCTCTCTCGTCCGGGACTGCGCTTTCTGGGCTTGGGGTGGGAGTACGGCCCTCAGAGCTGGGGCCGAATAACTACCTGAACTTCTCGCTCAGGCGCCTGATGGATGAAGAAGATCTCCAGTGTCTGAGTGTAGGGAGGTCCTGCCCGGAGGTCCTGGGGGCGGGCTGGGGGTTCCTAGGGCTGCGGTCCCTGGTGCTCGATGGCGTCGTCAGGAAGGGGCTGCGGTGCTGGCCTACGTTGGGGTCCGTCAGGTGAGTCCTCTCCAGATCCGGCTGCGGGGAGAAGAGGCCAAGGGAAGTCAGGGGGCCTCTCCAGTACTCCTCCTGGCTGGGGACTTCCTCTGAGTCGTAGGTTGGTGAACAGGGGTCAGCACCTGACGGAGGAGTGGCTACAGGCCGTCTCCTGCCATAGGGCCTGGCTACTGGCCGTGGCCTTCTAGGGGCGCGGCTACCGGCCATTGCTATGGCCCGGCTACTGGCCGTGGCCTGGGGAAGGGAGCATCTACAAGCCGACTCAGGGGCACCTTCAGAGCGGTTACAGGCCGTCTCCTGATTTCCCTCAGAGCAACTACAGGCTGTCTCGGGAAGGGCACCTTCAGAGCGGCTACAGGCCGTCTGCTGATGAAGGCGGGAGCGGCTAAAGGTTGTCTCCCGTTCTCCCTCAGAGAGGCTACAGACTGTCTCCTTCAGGAGGGTTGAGCGTCTTCAGGCCGTCCCGGAAAGGACACCTTCAGAGCAGCTACGGGCCATCTCCTGACGAAGGCAGGAGCAGCTACAGGCCGTTTCCTATTTTCCCTCAGGGCGGCTACAGGCCGTTTCCTATTTTCCCTCAGGGCGGCTACAGGCCGTCTCCTGTAGGAGGATTGAGCAGCTACAGGCCATCTCGCAAAGGACACCTTCAGAATGGCTACAGGTCGTCCCCTGATGAAGGCGGAAGCAGCTGCAGGCCATCTCCTGTTTTCCCTCAGAGTGGCTACAGGCTGCCTCCTTCAGTAGGGTTGAGCGGCTACCGGCCGTATCAGGGGTGCTGACTGGAGCTGGAGTAACAGCTCCACCCTGATGTTGGTTGGGGAAGGCTCGCCCAGAAGGTAGTCTTGTATTCCTGCTATGGTGGCGGCAGGTGAGCTCCAGGTCATAGATGCGTGCAGCCCGGGCGGACTTATGTCGTTGTCACCAGAAGTCCCGGTGCGCTGTTGTTGCTCCTCTGTGGGCTCCTTCTGGGGGTGTTAGGTTGCCCCCTCTGGCACTATACTGCATTTTAGGCTGATTTCAAAAGATATGGGCGTCGGTGGTGTAGATAAACAACATCAGCGCTGCTGTGGGCCTGTGGCAGCTGTTACACAAACTACGTGGTGCTACCCATGAGATAGCCTCTTCAAGAGTCCATATTATAGAGATCAGTGATGGCAACCCTACCATAGGGAATGGATTGTAGTCAATGGTCAGAGCTGAACACACAAGAAGTATGCTAATTATCTTTGTTACTGACTTCGTAGCACTCTGATCTAGTGATTTTTTTTTTTTTTTCACATTGTGATGCTTTTGTTTATGTTTTATATCTTGGATTGAAACTGTTCTTTTTACTACTGAAATACTCGCACAGTGGAGTGAGCCCGATATCACCACTCCAGGAGGAGGGTACAGGGAGGTGACCCCTACCCCACAAGGAGATGATGATGAGGTTTTCTCACCTCACGAGCCTTCAAGGCAGGAACAACGTATTTCTCCCATGACACGACGCCCCTCTTCTCCGCATCCAGACCACCAGGCAGTGTGCAGTTTGATTGCACTACACTCTGGCGGAGAAAGCACTCACCAGAATCGGAATGGGACTTACAACCATCAAGTCCCAAGCAAGCCCTCAGACGCCGTGTCCACCAGATCGTCCTTCACTAGAGGAGAGGACTCCACTGGAGCCCCCAGTCTTGCTTTACCCCAGGGGAGCAGCGGCACAGTTGCATCCACCGGATCTACTGTGGGTGGAGTGACTGCCGGTTCTCCACCCTCTGCCACCCACCTTCGGAAGTCAGCACATCGACATGTCTCACAGACAACCTTCACTGGGACTCCCCAGGAGGGAGGCAGGCCCAGGGGTAGACTCCACCAGAGCTACCTACATGGGACAGACCACTGGTTGTCTCCCAAGCTGCCCCAGCAACAACGGCCGGAGGACAGACTCCATCGGAGCTGTGGCCTAGGCCAGGAAAGCCCACCAGGCCTCCGCTTCCTGCTGTCGTCAGGTTCAACAGCACCTGAAGGAGTGCATTCTGGTCCTCCTTCCACCTCTGTCCTGAATAGGGACTCAGGCAGTGCCCACCAGCTCTGTTTGGCTGAAGGAGCACCCACTGGGTCTCCCTCTCGTGCCCCGGTCCGGAGCTCCGGCAGGACCCATCAGGTCCGCCAAGTCGGGGGGAAGGCCACCAGTCACTCCCCCTCCGCAACCCCCGGAGTTCCTACTGAGGGCGACGCCTCTTGTTTAGCCTGCCCTTCTTGTGGCAGAGTGAGGTGCCCCTCTCCTTCAGAGAGTGGGATCTGCTCCCCCGCAGGTACCCCGCCAGAGATCACCCAGGGCGAAAAGATTCCGAGGCCAGGTGTCCTGTTGCTGCGGCTTCTCCCCCACCGTCCACGGGCGCTGGACTCCCCCAAAATGAGAGGCCGCAGTTCACCCCTGACAGCCTCCTTTCCCAGGCGAGGCAGCAGTCCCTGGAGCAGATGGAGCACCTCTGACGCCCACCATAGCTGCCGGACCTCTCCTGGCATAGGTGGCCACAGCCAGCAAGCCTGATGGCTGCCCCTGCCGGACAGGACCGCGGCCCCACTAGGGCACCGCCCGACCTGCAGCCGACCCTAGCCAGGTCCGCCCCTAGGACTCCAACCACAATGAAGAGCTGGCACTGTGCTGCACACCTCCTGGCCCTATTCGGCCCTAGTCCAGAGGCCCCCCCTCACCCAGGGCCCCTACAGAAAGAAGGCCACCCACCACACTGCCTACCAGCTCCCATAGGATCTGTGGCGACCTCGCAGACAACCTACACCCGGAATATACTCCTGACATCCTGCCCCCGACGCCTGGCCACCACCTGCAGCTACCAGTTTAGGGGCCTCCTCCCTGGTGTGCCCTAGCACCCCTCTCCACATGTACCCGTGAGTAGAAAGACCTTGAGGTTGTTGTTTGTCCCCTAGTAACATAAAAACATGATCCCCAGTGAACCAGACCCCCCCCCCAGTGTCCCCAGTGCGACCCTTCCCCCCCCTTCTCCCTTGTGGAATCAGTGAACTTGCCACCACAGGGAAACTCATGTACCGGGTACAAGGCGAGAGGCCCCAGGACGTCCCCCCAGTGTGAAACCACCCCCCAATGCAATACACGACAGACTCTCCCTCAGTATCAGTGTTGTGTCCCCCTGTCCCCATAATTGAGGTATGTCCCCCCCCCCTCATAGTCCAGTCTGATCCTGTGTACACCGATTGCATATACTAAGGTATACTCACTGTGACTGGCCTACGTAGAGATACTGTGTAACAATAGCTCCCCTCCGTTCCTGTCAAGCAAGTAGACAATAAGTGATATATTCTTCCGTTCTCTGTCACACGCATGTAACATAAGGTAGCTAGGATATTGCCCATGTCACGCGGATGTGTATAACTAGCATAAGGTGCCGTCTGTGTCACATGAATGTGTATGGGAATGAGACTATACTTAAAATGCGTGAGCTACAGCATAGTGCCCCCAGAAACTCCCCGACAGGTAACATGTGTGAGCTACAGCATAGTGCCCCTGGAAACTCACCAACACCCCCACCCGAACCCCACGGAGTAGCCACAGCTGAACTGCAGGATGCAGTGCGACAACAGCACAAGTCAGCCCAGGTCATGCACCCCTGTGACACTCAGCCTCCTCACCGTCACCCTAGCAGGAATTCAATACTACCTTCGGGGAGAGGTACCGCCGGATCAGATCGGAGTGGAGCTGCCTATCCAGCTTCAAACAGCGCCCTTCAGGAGACGGCCGATAGCCGCTTCCGCCTTCAACAGGAGTGTGCCTATAGCCTCTCCGAAGGTGTCTTCTCCTTTGGGACGGCCGATAGCCGCCCGCCCCTCGTAAGGGAATCGGTGTCTCACCGACCTGAAGGTAATCAGGAGATGGCTGATAGCCGCTCCCACCTTCATCAGAAGGTGTTCTTCCAGGGATGGCCAATAGCCACCCTACTGTACACCCCCTCATGCAGGAGATGGCCGATAGCCGCTCCTCCCTCCGGCAGGAGACGGCCTGTGGCCGCTACTTCCTTCATCCGACGGCCGATAGCCGCTCCAAAGGTGCTGCCCCCGAGTCAGCCTATAGCTGCTCCCCCTCCCTCCTGCAGGAGACGGCCTAGAACCACTCCCACCTTCGTCAGACGGCCGATAGCCACTCCGAAGATTCCAGAGGCACACTGATTCCCCCACTCAGGCCACAGCCAATAGCCGGGCCTTGGCGCCTCATTGTCGCGCCCTTGGGCAGCCACGGCCAATAGTTGGGCCCAAAGGCCAGAGAGAGGTGAGAGCAGTGTTACTGCCCCAGCGTGAGACGAGTGCCCGGACTCCCGACGCAGAAGGACCCCAGAGAGGCCCTACAGCCTCCCCCGGCCTCTCCTCCCTACGCCTGGCCCTGGAGAAGACCCACGTGATGGACCCTGATTCAGGTCGGTGCCGCAGCCCCTCCCTGACGGCACCCCTTGACTCTGGGGGCGCAGTCCTAGGGTACTCCAGGCCCTTCCCAGGACGCCTGGGCGAGATCTCCCCATGCCCTGATGGCGGAAGACCTCCACCTCCGGCCGAGACCTGAGCCAGAGGTTTCTGGACCAGTTTGGCCCCAGCCCTGAGAGCCACACCCCTGTACCCAGCCTGGAGAATACGGGCCCCTTCGCCACCTGCAGCCCCAGACGAGAGAAGACGCCCCTGCGAGTCGTCCCGTGCCCTCTTGGCATGCCCTCCCCTGGCGGTGCCCATGTTCTGGCAGAATTGTCGCTGGCGTGTCTCTCCACCGCCCCCACCGCATAAGTGACTTAAGTTAAGTGTGATGTTGCCCCAAAGTTAGTGTAACAGTGATACAGTGACTTAGTATATGTCGAATAACAGGGCAAGTGTTCAAAAGACGATAGCAGGAGAATACGCGACATCACGGGGCGGATTAATAAGGACTAATGCAGAGACTAAGTTCTGGTGAATCAGACTCACGGGTGACGCCCTTGTATAAAATCAGTAAGACTCCCAACACGAGAGATTCTCCTTAGTAAAATATGCAAATGTCCTTTGCTACCAGGAATTAGTGAAGAGAAAGTGTTAAAAATACCCTCCCACTTGTATTACCATAAACATAGTTAGACTGTCAATACCTTCCACACTCCCTTAATAAATCTCCTCTCAGCAGTCAGAGCGTATGTAAAAACCTGGACTAGCAATATAATCCATCCATCCATCCATTGCCAGACGCCATGTATCCCAAATGGGGTGGCCAAGCAATATAATCAATTATCAAAATCCCCCTGCTACCAGAAAATACCAAGTAAGAATCTGTAACATCAATTCCCACCTAATATTACTATAACTATAATCAGGCCCTCCACGTATCACCCCTCGCCCCCCCTCCCCACGTGTGAGACCCACTCCTACTCTCTCACGTGCACCGCGACCCTGTATTCCAAGTAATCCTGTGCACTAAATCTAGAGTGTTAGCATCAGTGTCGTTAAGCTAGTATCCTGTGAGATACTGAATATCTAGTTAAGGTTTTATTATCCACCATATATTGTGTTGTACTATCTGCTGTTTTTGTCCTGTGTCTGACTGTGGTAATATACGTGTAAAGGTTATTGTCTGGAGTTTTTTTGTCCTACATCTCTTTATTGCACTAAGCCCTGGTCTCGAAAGAGGACCCCGCTACACGTTAGGTGTTCTAGGACCGAGGAGTCGGGCCTTTTTCACCTAGCATTACACTGGTGGCCAGCGGTGGTTCTTGACCCGGGCGTAAAGGAGAGGTAGTGAGGAAATATTTGGCAAAATGGCAACAAAACCTCACGTACAATTACTCAAGTTTGACCCCGACCAGTACGATATACACACGTATCTGGCGATCATTAAACCCTTACTGGATATTGGCTTTGATGATGATCAGCAAAAAATTGCAGTCACATTTCCACTATTGGGCAAAGCGGCGACGAACACAGCACGGAAAATCGTCCCGGAGCTCACCTGGCAGAACTTTACAAAGTTCGTTGTTCAGGCCATCACCCCATCACCCCATCACTAGGGAAAGTGGTGGCTCTATCCCAACTGGATAACTTCTCATTTGACGAGGAATTTAAATAATACCCTGATACAGGCAAGACGCCTATGGTCCGTCTATTTTATGAAAAGCGTTTGGGCGTTGTCCCTCTTGGGAATTTCCTAGGCCGCCTCTCTGCCAAACGTGTACATCTATGTCCTATGTCAGCTACTTACTACTTCTAAATGAAGTTTATTTACAGTTTATATATATATTTATATATATATATATATATATATATATATATATATATATATATATATATATATATATATATATATATATATATATATATATATATATATATATATATATATATATATATATATATATATATATATATATATATATATATATATATATATATATATATATATATATATATATATATATATATATATATATATATATATATTTAAGTCTTTAATAAGGCTATATAGTGTTATAAATGCCTCTTTTTTTTCTTTTAATAACAATTACTTTTTATAAATACCACAATACTTGGCATGGTTGCTTTCCAACGTTGCCAAGCTTGTAAGGGTAGAGTGACCGTGTTAATCCAGGTCATTTCCACTCTGGCCGCCACCTGAGATGGATGCTCTTACTCCTGCTACTCGCTCTCGTGTGCTCCACAGTAGAGGAAAAGAACTTATTTACAACGTGAATAAGTATTTTTTAGAAGAGAAGGCAAACAGAGGACCTATAACTGTTCCCTCAAAAGCTGTTATAAACCACAAATAAACATCACACTTTAAGGAGAAAATCACAGTCATAATAAAAAATAATGTTAGAGAGAGAGAGAGAAGAGAGAGTGGTGTGCTGGGAGGGAGAGTTGTTATTGGCACCTTGTTTCTAATCCGATTAAGTCGCCCAGTACAAAGTATGACAACGCTGTGGTACGGGAACACCCCAACAGGGACAACGCCCAAACGCTCTTCATAAAATAGACGGACTGTAGTTACTACTGCCTACCCGGAGGCAGGCGAGGAAACCCGGGATCAGCACACGTTCAACACTTTTCTCAGAGTGCTTCCGAGTGTTGTCAAACAACACTTTACTATCCATGACCCAACTGGAGACATGGACAAAGATGTCCAGCTAATACGGCGCCTCCTGACCGCCTGCCCTACTCCCCAGCAAATTAATGTGGTGAAGAAATTTCCCACTCAACCCCCGGCTCCCCCGTCCATGCCACGTCCACCCTTGCCTCACATCAACCCCACCCCGGCACCGAGCCCGCCCAGGGCACACCCCTCCCGCCGGCGCCCCGACCCTCGGGAAAATCCGGACCTGATACTAGTGAATCCATGGGAATTCACAGCCTGCAGCTCCCGTTGTCCCCTACATGACATACGGGACCAGCTTAAGGCTGCACGCCGCAGGCCCACGGCCCCGGGTTCATGTAAGGTGTCCTCTCTGGAGGACGAGGCCCTGGAAGATGAACTGGCACTCATGGAAGAGCCCCATCCTGGGGAACAGGAGCAGGAACAGAAAAATGAAAGCCCTAGACAGCTGGATTTTTAGGCCCGCCCCTGCACCAACCAAGGTGGCAGGGGCCATTACCTCTAAATATCGCCCCCCAGTGTACCACAAGATGAAATTGAATGGCGTGCAGGCCAGACTGTTAGTCGATACGGGAGCAGCCAGAACCTACCTTTACAGCCACTATTTCTCCCGCCATGAATCAACCTTTGGCCCACTCCGCCCCACTGCCACTCACCTTTTGGACGCGGGGGATGGTCCCCTACCCATCCGTGGGGAGACACGGGCCCTACGGGTCGACATTCACCAGCCGGTGTCAATCCGACCCTAATTCATTATTTTTGACTCCTCCTGCCGGAGCTACGACGGGTGTTTAGGACTGGACCTACTCCAGAAACTTGGAGCTACAATAGACTGCTGCTATCGGCAGCTCCAGTTCCGTGCCCCACCCAATCCCACCCAGGCCGTTTGCACCTGTACACCAAGGCCCCGGCTGGAAGATTCGCCCCCTTACCCCCTCCCGTCCCCTCCCCCCCTCCCATCACCCCCCTCTCCTCCTCCCATGCTCCCCCTCACCACCCCTCCTCCCTCTTTCCCCGCCACTGTCTCTGCCACCTTTACCATTCCCCCCCACCACGAGGCGTGGGTGCCCCTTAACCGGCCCTCTGGTCCCTCTATCTTGTTCTCCCCCCTCCTCCCGTTGGGAGCTCTCTCTTCCTGCCTCTTGTCTCCCTTACTTTTCTCCCCCCACATCACACCACCGTCCACATCACTAACCTCGCCCCTTCCCCCCTGACCCTCCCTAAAGGGCTCATCATCGGAGAGATGGAGGAAGCCGAGCCCTGTGCCCCACCCTCCTCCCACTTCCCTGCCTCCCTGCCCCCCATTCCCGACCATCTCTCTGCCCAGCAGTCAGACACCCTACGTCGCCTTCTCCTGGATATCCAGGATCTGTTTGTGACAGGACCAGCAGACACAGGGAACACCACGTACCTGTCGCATGAGATTCACACAACAAGCCCACCCATTAGACAGCCTTCCTAACGGAAGAATCCCCGACAAAGGGAGGAAGAGGACCGCCAGGTACGTGAAATGATAGAGGCCGGCATCATATCCCCCTCCACCAGCCCCTGGTCCTCCCCCGTCATTCTAGTGAAAAAGAAGGACGGCACGATGCGATTTTGCATCGATTACCGCCGCCTGAATGACGTCACCATCAAAGATGCCACCCCCCTCCCACGAATCGACGATTCCTTAGATTCCCTTTACGGGGCGTCTTGGTTTTCCACCCTCGACCTCCAGTCTGGATACTGGCAGGTCCTTGTGCATCCAGAACATTGAGGCAAGACGGCCTTTTCAATGAGCAACGGCAAACATTTCAAATTTAATGTCCTGCCATTTGGCCTCTGCAACGCCCCTGCCACTTTCTCCAGGCTAATGGAAACTGTCCTGAGCGGCCTCACCTGGGAAATATGCCTGGCTTATTTAGACGACGTCATTGTCTTTAGCCAGACCTGAGCCGACCACCTGCAGCACCTCCGCCGAGTCTTCACTAGGATTCGCCAGGCAGGTCTCAAACTCCATCCCTCCAAGTGTGTCCTGGCCGCCAGGACTGTCTCATTCCTGGGACACATTATTTCCCAGGCAGGAATCTCCCCAGACCCCGACAAGCTCGGCGCCACAACGGATATACCTCTGCCACAGGACGTCCACAGCATCCGTACCTTCTTAGGACTAACGTCCTATTACCGTTGCTTCGTGAAGGGATTCTCCCATATTGCAAAGCCCCTTCACGATCTGACCAAGAAGGGGGAGCCGTTCCTCTGGACGGGAGAGAGGCGAACTGCTTTTCAACAGCTCAAAGACAAGCTCCTCTCCGCCCCCATTGTAGCCTTTCCCGATTATGCCCTTCCCTTTTGCCTCTACACTGATGTTTCCCTCACCGCCATAGGCGCCGTACTAGCCCAGGTACAAGCCGGTCGGGAACACATCATCGCCTGCGCCAGCCGCACCTTGAATCAAGCCGAGAGGAATTATGCTGCGACCAAGCGGGAATGCATCGGCATAGTGTGGGCTTTCCAGCATTTCTGGGCATACCTTTCCGGGACCCAGGTCACTATCATCACAAACCACCAGTCACTCCAGTGGTTACGCCAATCTGATTCTCACAACGCCCAACTCATCAGGTGGCGCGAAACCCTGGAAGAATTCCATTATGAGATCTCCTACAGGCCCAGAAAACTCCACACTAACACAGATGCCCTCTCTCGCCTCCCCATCCACGCGGTACAACCAGAAATGGACCTCCTGCAACAATGGCACCGCAAGGAGCGACCCCCCTGGATGCCCTCCCACCTATTCAGCAAACTATACTGGCAGGGTGACCACCTCCTAACCCCATCCAGGCATATCCTCCTGACCCCCAATGCGGCACACGACACTCTGCGCCACCTTCATGCCCATAACGGCATCCAACCGGGCACCAAGAAACTACTATAGGTGTTCAGCGCCACATACTGGGCGCCAAACCCTTCCACCCTCGCCAAGGAAATCATTCAAAGTTACCGTACCTGTGCACTGGGGAAAGATATCACCCAAACCGCAGGAACCTCAGGCCACATCACCGCCCACAAGCCCTGGCAACTCCTGGCAATAGATGTAGTAGGCCCCCTCCCTCCAAAATCAGGGTATAAATATGTGATCACCTTCGTGGACATGTATTCAAAATTTGTAGTAGCCTGCCCAGCCAAAGAGCATCATGCTGTCGCCGTCACCAATGCCCTTCTCTGACACGTGTTCCCTTATTTTGGCATCCCGCAGGGCATCCATTCTGATAATGCCCTGGAGTTTTCCAGAAAAATCTGGGAAGAGCTCACCAGAACATTTGGATATAAAATCTCCCGCTCCTCTCCTTACTGGCCACAGGGAAATGCAGTATGCGAACAAAACAAATTGCACTATCATGAATCAATTGCACACATGCATCAAGGCTACGAAAGACGACGATTGGCCTGCTCACGTAAAGATTGTTCAGTGGGGCATAAATTCCTGCCCCCGAGAAGACGGGGTTTCCCCATACGAGAGGATATTCGGCGAGGCCCCCCTTCTATTGCCACTTTGCCAACACATGCGACCACCCACCTCCGCTCCAACCACAGACCCGTTGCACCATCTGAAGGGCCGACTACACCACCTACAAAGAAATTTAGACCTCAGCCCCAACACAGCCTCCAACCCCTTCCACCCTGGCGACACCGTCATCGTTGCCCAACTCCCCACCCCACACAAGCTTGCCCCCCACTTCACGGGGCCCTACACAATCACCCACGTCCCCAACCCTTACCAAGTTGTCATGGACTATCACGGTGCCCCACACACCCTCCGAAACTGCCACGTGTGCCCTATCTGCACCCCCGCCCCTGCCACCCCGGCCCCACACCCCCAACCTCCTCCTGCTCCCGCGCCACCCCCTATTTCCACATACGAGTGCTACATTTCCTTCTCACCCTCCCCCTCCACCCCCCTACCACCTCAGCCTC
The DNA here is from genome assembly GCF_032717465.1 of Coenobita brevimanus. NCBI lineage: Eukaryota > Metazoa > Arthropoda > Malacostraca > Decapoda > Coenobitidae > Coenobita > Coenobita brevimanus. Next base: position 27,281,184 of record NC_137024.1, on the reverse strand, counting down.
CCCGGCTGCCACCCCCCCCACCTCACCTGACATCTCACCCACCACACCAGCCTCCCCTCGCTCTCCCTCACCCCTTCCTCCCGCCACCCCACCCTCGCCGCCCAGCCCCTACTGTCCTGCCCACACCACCACACCCTCACCACAACCGACTACCACTACCCCCCACCCACCACCCTTACAGATGCCCACTACAATGGCGTCACACCCTGCCATGCCCCCCACATGCCCAACGATACGAACCACTCAACCCCGCCCACCCCACATGCCCACCTCCCCACACACTCCCACCCTCAAAACCACAACCACCCGCTCAGGCCGCCTCTCATGCCCACCCGCCCGATACACCCATTCCTCTACTCCACCCGCCTCCCCACAACTTCACACTGTCATGCTACACCAAGCACAGATCCCTACCACCTATACTCCCCAGAGACCTTACGCCGCATTACCACGGCACAAAACCCGGCTCCCACCCTTGGTGTCCAGCATACAGCACCACACCACACCAGCAGCAACACCGAGCAAGATGAAAGTGTGACGGGCAGTATGGGCGCCTACCCTCGGCAGGAACCGCCGGCTTCGGGGACCACTCCACCTACTGAACCTCCTCCTCTCCTCCCCCACCACCTCCATGCTCTTCCTCACCTGCGACGTGGAGTGAGAGGAAAACCACCCCACTGCTGCCTGGCAGGCCCTTCTCCAGCACCTCCAACCTGTTTATGCCACCCATGACACTCACGTCTATCACCTCCAGTCACGGAGACATGACTTTTTCCAGGAGGAAGGTGGTAAAATGCATGAGCTACAGCATAGTGCCCCCAGAAACTCATCGAAAGGTAACATGCCTGAGCTACAGCATAGTGCCCCCGGAAACTAACCGACACCCCCACCTGGACCCCACAGAGTAGCCATAGCCAAACCGCAGGATGCAGTGCGACAATGGCACAAGTCAGCCCGGGCAGTGCACCCCTATGACACTCAGCCTCCTCACCATCGTCCTAGCAGGAATTCAACATTATCTTCGGGGAGAGGTACCACCGGATTAGATTGGGGTGGAGCTGCCTATCCAGCTCCAAACAGCTCCCCCCAGGAGATGGCTGATAGCCGCTCCCGCCTTCAACAGGACTGTGCCTATAGCCTCTCAGAAGGTCTCATCTCCTTTGTGACGGCCGATAGCCACCTGCCCCTCATATGGGAATCGGTGTCTTACCGACCTGAGGGTAATCAGGAGACAGCTGATAGCCGCTCCCGCCTTCATCAGAAAGTGTTCTTCCAGGGACGGCCAATAGCCACCCAACACCCCCTCCTGCAGGAGACGGCCGATAGCTGCTCCTCCCTCCAGCAGAAGAAGACGGCCTGTGGCTGCTCCCGCCTCTGTCAGACGGCCGATAACCGCTCCGAAGGCGCTGCCCTTGAGTCGGCCTATAGCTGCTCCCCCTCCCTTCTGCAGGAGATGGGCTGGAGCCGCTCCCACCTTTGTCAGATGCTCTGAAGGTGTCCAGAGGTGCGCTGATTCCCCCACTCAGGCCACAACCAATAGCCGGGCCTTGGCACGTCATAGTTGCGCCCTTGGGCAGCCACGGCCAATAGCTGGGCCCAATGGCCAGAGACAGGTGAGAGCAGTGTTACAGCCCCAGCGTGAGACGAGTGCCCGGACTCCCGATGCAGAAGGACCCCAGAGAGGCCCTACAGCCTCCCCCGGCCTCTGCTCCCTACGCCTAGCCCTGGAGAAGACCCACCTGACGGACCCTGATTCAGGTCAGTGCTGCAGCCACTCCCTGACGGCGCCCCTTGACTCTGGGGGCCGCAGACCTAGGGTACTCCAGGCCCTCCCCAGGATGCCCGGGCGTGATCTCCCCACGCCCTGATGGCGGAAGACCTCCACCTCCGGCTGAGACCTGAGCCAGAGGTTTCTGGACCTGTTTGGCCCCAGCCCTGAGAACCACACCCCTGTACCCAGCCTGGAGAATACGGGCCCCTTCGCCACCTGCAGCCCCAGATGAGAGAAGACGCTCCTGCGAGTCTTCCCGTGCACTCTTGGCATGCCCTCCCCTGGCGGTGCCCCTGTTCCAGCAGAACTGTCGCCGGCGTGTCTCCCTGGCGCCCCCACCGCATGAGTGACGTATGTTAAGTGTGATGTTGCCCCAAAGTTAGTGTAACAGTGATACAGTGACTTAGTATATGTCGAATAACAGGGCAAGTGTTCAGGAGAAGATAGCATGAGAATACGCGATATCACGGGGCGGATTAATAAGGACGAGTGCAGAGACTAAGTTCTGGTGAATCAGACTCACGAGTGACGCCCTTGTATAAAATCAGTAAGACTCCCAACACGAGAGATTCTCCTTAGTAAAATATCCAAACGTCCTCTGCTACCAGGAAATAGTGAAGAGAAAGTGTTAATAATACCCTCCCGCTTGTATTACCATAAATGAAATACCTGCTGTCACCGGACCGGCCACCCCACCACCCCCCACCCTACCACCAAGCTGCCGCCTCACCACCACCCCAGGAGGACACCACGGAGGGCCGGGTCACCAAGAGGTCAACCTAGGGCAAGAAGGACATTGGTGCCCCCCTGTCCTGAGTCCCTCTACCCCTCAACCACCCCGATGGAACCTACGCCAGCAGAAGACACAACCCTGTGGGCGGGACAGCACTCACCAGGTTTGGGGTGGGACTGATCCAGAGTCAGTCCCAAGCAACACCGCAGTACGGCCTCAGTACGTACCGGGGAGGGTTCAGCCACTGTACGCCCCTCAGTTGCTTTCCCCCTGTAGCGCCGCCATATCGGCCACTGTACATGTGGGGGAAAGTTTGGCCACTGTACGCCCTTCAGCTACAGCCACCTCTGGAGAAGGCCTCGGAGTGTCAGCTATTGAGCGCACTCCAACTGGCATAGACCTCGGAATGTCAGCTATTGAGCGCGCTCCAAGTGACAAAGGCCTAGGAGTGTCAGCCACTGAGCGCACTCCGACTGGCAAAGGCCACGGAGTGACAGCTGTTGAGCGCACTCTGCCTGGCAGAGAGAGGATGAGTGGAACCGCGATATCGACCACTGTACGTGTCGGGGAGGGTTTGGCCACTGTACGCCCCTCATCCACTACCTCCTCCTCCTACGGGAATACTACCCCCGGAGTGTCAGCTATTGAGCGCACTCTGGTGGGAAAAGGAAGCAGGAGTGGAACCACAATATCAGCCACTGTACATGTCGGGGAGGGTTCGGCCACTGTATGCCCCTCATCCACTACCTCTTCCTACTACGAGAGTAACACCGCCATATCGGCCACTGTACGTGTGGGGGAAGGGTCGGCCACTGTACATCCTTCTGTTACTTTCCATGGGGCAGGCAGAGCCATGGTATCAGCCACTGTATGTGCCGGGGAGGGTGTGGCCATTGTGTGCCCCTCATCTGCCTCTTCCTCCTTTGGGAGCAGCATCGCCACATCGGCCACTGTACGTGTGGGGGAAGGGTCGGCCACTGTACGCCCTTCAGCTGTAGGCCCTAGAGATCACGGAACCGCCATATCGGCCACTGTACGTGTGAGGGAAGGGTCGGCCACTGTACATCCTTCGTCTGTGATCTCTAAGGTCCTCCCGGAGAAGGAGGTCCCTTGCGCGGCCAGCCTTTCACCTCTCGGCTGCGTGGGACGCCCCTCTCTTACTCCCTCCAGGTGTGGTTCCCCGGAGGTACTGCCGAAGTGGTGGCGCGGCCCTGTGTCGGCCCTGCCACCTACACCTGGTCGATCCCAGTCTCTGACGGACACCGGAAAGAAGAGGTGCCACAGTCTGCCCCTGACGGTGCCCTTCACTAAAGGCGATCGCAGCACCCAGGCTCCCAGACCAGGCTGGCAGGCCCCAGAGTTGAGCCGCTTGGGCTCTACTCCCCCACGACTCTCTGCCCGAAAGAAGAGGCGACAGGCCTGCCTCCTGCAGCTGTTCGGCCCTAGTCCTGAGGGCCGCCCTTCAGGTTGAGGCCCCCAGTCCAGAGGGCTCCCTGCACCCCACCGACGAGGCTCCAACATGAGGGCCTCTCAGGTCGAGGCCAACAAACGGGAGAGCCTCCCTGCACCCCCCCCCGACGAAGGAACCCCGGGCAGCGACTCCCCTACAGGTAGTCCACTGTCTCCTGCAGGAAGGCTCCCCAGGAGAGCCCCCTCCTACGCCCGGGCGCCTCTTGTACTAAGCCCAGGAAACAAGGGCCAGTAGTGACTTAAATATATCTCCTGTGTCAGAGAAAACCACAGAGACGGGAGTGAACAGTGACAGTGAAAGAGTGGGGCAGGAATAATATTAGTAACACATTGTAAATTTAATACCCAGGCAGAACAGAAAAGACTAGTGAACCCGGACATAGAACCTGAGCGCGAGGAAAAGCCAGAAGACAGTGAACAGTGTCCCTGCGACTAAGTAACTTCCTCAAGTGTCGCGACTCGCGCTCTAATCAATTATAGTAATACTCACCCTCTCGACCCCTGGCCCACTCCACGTATAGTGCATCAGGTCGAGACTATAAAATATTCATTTTGCCTATGGGCACAATCCGGGTATCTAGAACTTATAACCCACCATCGAGATACAATTACAGAACTCTACCCTCTGCCTGTACTGTGTGTGCTATATATTATTGTGAAGCTAACTCTGTAAACCTGTCCCATCATATCTTGTAACTCTTTGTTTGTATTGTCACAGTGTATTGAAATAAGCAATAGATGTGTTAAGGTGTACTGCCTAGTTTTTATGCCCTGTTCCTTTGTGAGTGTTTTATTTCCGGTCCGGAAAGAGGACCCCGCTCAGTTGCGAGCGTTTTTGGACCGAGAAGTCGAACCAAAAACAGCATGCATAACACTGTTGGCAGTGGTGGTTCTGGATCCGAATAAAGCACGGAGGAACACAAAAGGGAAACCTGCACAATGGCAGCAAAACCTCACATCCAATTGCCGAAGTTCAGTTCTGAACAATATGACATAGATGTTTACCTAGATATGGTAAAACCCCTCCTAGACATCGGGTTTGACACAGACAGAGAAAAAATAGCTGTCACACTACCCAACCTGGGCAAAATAATTGTTACTATAGCCACGAAAATCGTCCCCGAATTGACATGGGACCAATTTTCGCACATTGTAAAGCAGGCAGTCACGCCTTCACTGGGCAGAGTTGTCGCCCTCTCACAACTCGACGCCCTCACCTACGATGGCTGCCTTGACAACACATACGTCCAGGCTAGGCGCCTCGTCAGCGCCGCCCATCCCGAAGCTACCACTGCAATACAGGATCAACACACTTTTAACACCCTGCTAAGGATCCTCCCGAGCTCAATACGGGAACACTTCACCATCTACGATCCCTCAGGCGACATGGATCGTGACCTGCAACTCGTCCGACGGCTCCTCACCGCTCGTCCTATGCCACAACCTATTCACGCGGTGAGCAAATTCCCCACCACCAAACCACAACTACTCAAGGCAAGGACACCGCCCATTCAGCCCACCCAACCCACCACGGAGCCGTCCGTCACTGTCCCCAGGGCTCACCCACAGAGAAAACGCCCCAACCCCAGGGAAAATTCCAACCTCATCTCTATTAACCCCTGGGAATTTACTGCCTGCAGTTGTACCTGCCCCCTGCATGACATCAGGGAACAGCTTAAGGCGAACCGACACAGAACCTTCAATCAGGGGTGCAGGTAAGTCTCATCCCTAGAGGACGATGCTCCACAAGACGACGCTCCACCCATCATCTATCCTGAACCCGGTGACGAGCAGCCCGACGAAGACGACAACCTGCAGCCGATGGATTTTTAGGTCCGTCCCTGCACCTCCCCACGGTGTCGGGGGCCACTTCACACAAGTACAGACCCCCAGTCTGTGACAAAATAAGGTTGAACGGGGTCAAGGTTAGATTACTGGTGGACACGGGAGCTGCCAGGTCATGCCTGTATTCGCACTTCTACTCCCGCCACAACTCCGCCTTTGGCCCCCTTCTCCCCACCTCAGCCAATCTCGTAGACGCAGGGGGTGGCCCGCTGCCTATCCGTGGGGAAACTCGGGCCCTGCGGACTGAAACACACCAAAAGGCATCCACCACTCACCCATTCATCATCTTCGACTCCACCTGTCGTGCATACGATGGCTACCTGGGGCTGGATCTCCTCCAAAAACTACACACCACCATCGACTGCCACCAGCGCCGACTCCACTTCAGTCCAGCCCCCACGCCCCCAGTGAATGAAAGAAAAAAAAACACTCACCACTCATCAACACAACACATACAAACCACCTCCCTCTGACAGTCATCCTCCCCAGCCCATCTGCACATGCAACTCCACTCCATGGTCACCTCACACCCGACTCCCTCAATCACCACCCCCTCCTTCCACCCAACAAACTCAACCTCACTCTCCGACTTTCCCCGCCACTATCGCCTCCGCTATCACGATTCCACCCCATCACGAGGCTTTGCTAGAAGTAAACAGACCCTACGGTACCTCTGTCCTCTTCTCTTCCACCCTACCAACTGGACCCTTGTCATCGTGTTTAGTGTCCCCGACTTTTCTCCCCCCCCACGTCCGAACTATCTGTGTTGCTAACCTCGCCGCCACACCCCTTACCCTACCTCGAGGACTAATTGTTGGCGACATGGAAGAAGCCGAGCCTTGTACAACACCGCCTCCCACCCACCCCACTCTACCTCCTCTCCCTTCCCATCTATCTACCTCCCAGACCAACAGCCTCCAACAATTACTCCTGGACTTCCAAGACCTCTTCTCAGCTGGCCCTGCAGACATCGGCCACACGACTTATCTCAGTCATGAAATTCACACAACTGGACCGCCCATTCGCCAACCATCACTCCGCAAAAACCCTAAACAATGGGCAGAGGAAGACCGGCAGGTCCAGGACATGCTTGATGCCGGGGTCATTTCCAACTCGAATAGCCCATGGTCCCCCCATTGTACTAGTTAGAAAGAAAGATGGAACAATGCGGTTCTGTGTGGATTACCGCAAACTCAACGATGTCATCACCAAGGACGCCACGCCACGCTCAAGAATCGACAATTCCCTCGACTCCCTACAGGCTCAACCTGGTTCTCCATGCTAGACGTACAGTCAGGTTACTGGCAAGTCCCTCTCCATCCAGGGGACAAACAGAAAACCGCTTTCTCCACCTCAAATGGAAAACATTATGAGTTCAACGTCCTTCCCTTCGGACTCTGCAACGCTCCAGCTACATTCTCCCGCCTCATGGAGTCTGTACTAGGCAGCCTAACCTGGGAAATCTGCCTGGCGTATCTCAACAACGTCATTGTTTTCAGTCGCACCTGGGCCGACCATCTACACCGCCTCAAACAAGTTTTCCTAGGTATATGCCAGGCTGGACTAAAACTCCAACCCTCCAAATGCATCCTAGCCGAGCGATCCGTCTCCTTCCTAGGACACGTGATCGGAGCCGAGGGCATCTCCCGACCCTGAAAAACTACTCGCGATAGCAGACATCCCCCTACCGAAAGATGTCCAAGAAACCCATGCCTTCTTAGGCCTGACTTCATATTATAGGCGTTTCGTAAAAGGCTTCGCTGATATCACAAAGCCGCTCCATATCCTGACTAAGAAAGGCGAACCATTCACATGGACTGAGGAAAGGAAAGTCACATTTAACAACCTCAAGTCAAAACTCATCTCAGCCCCCATCGTTGCCTTTCCAAACTACAACCTCCCTTTTCGTCTGTACACTGACGTCTCCCTCATTGCCATAGAGGCTGTTCTCGCACAAGTGCAGGACGGGCGCGAACACATCATTGCCTGCGCCAGCCGCACCCTGAATCAGGCCGAATGTAATTACGCGGCCACCAAACGTGAATGCCTTGGAATCATCTGGGCGCTTGACTACTTCTGGTCATACATCTCCGACACCCACGTAGTCATCATCACCGACCACCAATCCCTGCAGTGGCTACGCCAGTCCAATACTAATAACGCCCAACTCATCCGGTGGCGAGAAGCATTAGAAGAGTTCGATTTTGTAATATCCTATCGGCCAGGCAAACTACACACCAATGCTGACGCCCTTTCCCGCCTACCCATCAATGCTTTACGCCCCAAACCAGACCTCATTCAAATGTGGTGGGATAAACAATGCCCCACCTGGATTCCCCAGCACACATTCACCAAATTACACCAACACGGCGATCACTTGTTCAACTCAGATGGCCATATCATCCTTGACCTGACCACTGCCCATGATGCAATGCTGCACCTCCACGCCAACAACGGCATCCACCTGGGGACAAAGAAACTTTTACAAGTTTTCAATGTCATATATTGGACCTCTAACCCCTCCACCATAGCCAAAAGCATTGTCCAAGCATGCCGTGCCTGCGCCTTGGGCAAAGACATCACCTGAACACCTGGCCCAGCAGGGAAACTAATTGCACAAAAACCACGGCAATTGTTCTCTCTTGATGATGTCGGCCCCCTCACACCTAAATTGGGGTACAAATATATCATCACCTTCGTGGATGTTTACTCTAAATTCCTCATCGCCTGCCCCGCTAAAGAACACAATGCCGATTCAGTTGCCGACGCCCTAGTCCGCCACGTCTTCCCCTATTTCGGAATCCCACAGGCCTTACATTCTGACAATGCACCGGAATTTAGGGGAAAAAACTGGGAGGAGCTCGCGTCAATATTTGGCTATCGCATCTCCCATTCATCCCCATACTGGCTGCAGGGAAACAGCATTTGCAAGAGGAGTCATAGATCCCTCCTAAATCAAGTAAGGACAAGAATCATACAAACTGGAAATGACGACTGGCCAGCGCACATCAAAATTGTGCAATGGGGCTTAAACACGTGCCCCAGAGAGGACGGCATCACCCCCCACGAGCGAGTTTTCGGGGAATCCCCACTCCTCCTACCCCTCTGCCACCACCTACAACCTCCCACCACACCCTCCACCACCGACCCCCTACACCACCTCAAATGACGCCTCCAGCACCTCCAAGCACAACAGGACCTGCAACCCGACACTAACCCCACTAACCCCTACAAGCCGGGAGATTCTGTCATTGTAGCATGCCTCCCTACCCCCACCAAGACCTCCCCCCGTTTCGACAGGCCCTTCACCATCATCAAAGTCCCTAACCCCTATCAAGTCACGATTAACCATGAGGGCCAACCACGGACCTACAGAAACAGACACGTGCGCCCTTTCCCACCCTCCAACAATGACCCTGCACTCACCCGCATGCCAAACCCCACCTGCCGCACTCCTATCACCACGGCGTCTTCTGAGAATTACCCCCCGGACTCCTACTCCTACTCCTTCTCCCCACCCCGCTCCACATCACCTACAGTCACGCCACCACCCCCCACCTCAGCCCCCGACGCACCACCCACTTCCCCCGACCCCGATCCCCCACAACCACCCATCCTACATCCCTCTCCTACGCCCACTTCACCGTCTTCTCCACGCCTGTCTCCTACACCACCCACGGCACCACCAGCCCTGCCCACTCCCGCCCAACCAGCACATTTTCCTACCACCACCTCAGCACCACTGCATCCTGCCTCCCACCCCCCTCACCCTACCCCATGCACTACACCTGTCGCCACACCACCCCCAGCCCACCACGTGTGCCCACACCACCTCTCCCATGCACCACCCACACCACCACTCCTGCCCCCCCCGGATCCACTGACCAGTCTCAGTACACACGACGCATCACACCCCCGCCCACGCCCGCCGCCACCCGGAATCACACCCCAACACCACCAGGTGTCCAACCACCCTCACCACCCACACCCACCCTCACCACCACGACCACCAAATCAGGGTGCCTGTCCAGCCCACCATCTCGATACACCCCAACATCCCCATCTCCACCTCACCCTGCTCCCCATTCCCCACCACGTGCTAACCTCCCCTCAAACACCACCCCCATCACCCTACCCCTCCACCAGGCAAGATGGAAACTCCCCAAATCTAAATTCCCCAAAGGAAAATGCTCCTCCCACCCAACCATCCCCCATATAAACCCCAAGATCTTCTCACTCGCCAGCATACAGCTTCTGCCCTTCCACCAAACACCACCGCCCAAAATGAAGATCGAACGGGTAACATGGTGCCCTCCCGACCGCCCCTGCATCAGGATATGGGCGATGCACCAGCTCCTCCGGCTCCTACAGCACACCACCCGACCATCATCCCTACACCTCACCCTCAGCCTCCACCAGGAGCCGAACCTCACCACTCACCATTTGACCGGCCTCCTCAACCATCTCACACCGGCCCACAAGACTCCTACTACCACAATATACCACCTCCAGTCATGAGGCTGTGACTTCTCCACCATGGAAGGTGGTGAAATATCTGCCGCCACAGATCGCCCACTGTACGTGTCGGGGAAGGTTCGGCCACTGTACGCCCTTCAGCTACAGCCACCTCTGGAGAAGGCCACGGAGTGTCAGCTATTGAGTGCACTCCAACTGGCAAAGACCTCGGAGTGTCAGCGATTGAGCACACTCCGAGTGACAAAGGCCTTGGAGTGTCAGCTATTGAGCGCACTCCGACTGGCAAAGGCCACGGAGTGACAGCTATTGAGCGCACTCCGCCTGGCAGAGAGAGGAGGAGTGGAACCATGATATCAGCCACTGTAGATGTCGGGGAGGGTTCGGCCACTATACGCCCCTCATCCACTACCTCCTCCTCCTATGGGAGTACTACCCCTGGAGTGTCAGCGATTGAGCGCACTCCAGTGGGAAAAGGAAGCTGGAGTGGAACCGCGATATTGGCCACTGTACATGTCAGGGAGGGTTCGGCCACTGTATGCCCCTCATCCACTACCTCTTCCTACTACGGGAATAACATCGCCATATCGGCCACTGTACGTGTGAGGGAAGGGTCGGCCACTGTACGTCCTTCTGTTACTTTCCATGGGGCAGGCAGAGCCGCGGTATCGGCCACTGTACGTGCCGGGGAGGGTGTGGCCATTGTGCACCCCTCATCTGCCTCTTCCTCCTTCGGGAGCAGCACTGCCACATCGGCCACTGTACGTGTGGGGAAAGAGTCGGCCACTGTACACCCTTCAGCTGTAGGCCCTAGAGATCATGGAACCACCATATCGGCAACTGTACATGTGGGGGAAGGGTCGGCCACTGTACGTCCTTCGTCCTTGATCTCTAAGGTCCTCCCGGAGAAGGAGGTCCCTTGCGCAGCCAGCCTTTCACCTCTCGGCTGCGTGGGACGCCCCTCTCTTACTCCCTCCAGGTGTGGTTCCCCCGAGGTACTGCCGGAGTGGTTGCGCGGCCCTGTGTCGGCCCTGCTGCCTACACCTGGTTGGTCCCGGTCTCTGACTGACACCAGAAAGAAGAGGTGCCGCAGTCTGCCCCTGACGGCGCCCTTCACTAAAGGCGACCGCAGCACCCAGGCTCCCAGACCGGGCCGGCAGGCCCCAGAGTTGAGCCACTTGGGCTCTACTCCCCCACGACTCTCTGCCCGGAAGAAGAGGCAACAGGCCTGCCTCCTGCAGCTGTTCAGCCCCAGTCCCAAGGGCCGCCCTTCAGGTCGAGGCCCCCAGTCCAGAGGGCCTCTCTGCACCCCACCGACGAGGCTCCAACACGAGGGCCTCTCAGGTTGAGGCCCCCAAACGGGAGAGCCTCCCTGCACCCCCCTGACGAAGGAACCCCAGGCAGCGGCAGCGGCATACCCTACGGGTAGTCCACTGTCTCCTGCAGGAAGGCTCCCCAGGAGAGCCCCCTCCTACGCCTGGGCACCTCTTGTGCTAAGCCCAGGAAACAAGGGCCAGCAGTGACTTAAGTGTATCTCCTGTGTCAGAGAAAACCACAGAGACGGGAGTGAACAGTGAGAGTGAAAGAGTGGGGCAGGAATAATATTAGTAACACATTGTAAATTAAATACCCAGGCAGAACAGAAAAGATTAGTGAACCCGGACATAGAAACTGAGTGCGAGGAAAAGCCAGAAGACAGTGAACAGTGTCCCTGCGACTAAGTAACTTCCTGGAGTGTCGCGACTCGCGCTCTAATCAATTATAGTAATACTCACCCTCTCGACCCCTGGCCCACTCCACCTATAGTGCATCAGGTCAAGACTATAAAATATTCATTTTGCCTATGGGCACAATCCGGGTATCTAGAACTTATAACCCACCATCGATATACAATTACAGAACTCTACCATTTGCCTGTACTGTGTGTTATGCTGAGTGTTTTTAGGTTGACTCCTCACCCTAAAAACACTAGCGACTGAGCGGGGTCCTCTCTCTGGACCAGAAGTAAAGCACCAACAAAGGAACAGGACATAAAAACTAGGCAGTATACCTTAACACATCTATTGCCTTAATTCTAAAACCGTTACAATATGATACAGAGTGATATTTAGGATATAGGATACAGGGACACAGAGTTAGGTTGGGATGACACGAGATACCTGTACTCAACACACGATATGATACACATATAACAATGGCTTTGGTTCTATAAGTGTAGATGATCGTCTTTCATTAAAACCCAAAATATCTATATTCACAGTAGCAAGGGGAATACACAAGATTAAGAGTCTGGGGGAGGAATATTACTATAAGAAAGGCAGGGTGCGGATCATGACACTCGACTCAGTTAACTAGCCGCAGCAACACTCTTCTCAGGGTTTGGTTCTCCCGCGCACCTGACTGTCATTCACACTTACGGGAAGTTCCCTTATTCTGGGAGGGGGATAGTACTTTATTATTATTGAATTACTTTCCTTTAAGGGACATGTGAGTTTGTTGGGTTAAATAACATTAGCTGCTGGTTTTCATATGTATCACATTCTGTCACTCTGTCACTGTTCACTGTTCCTCTTTCTCGGGTTTACTTAGATCTAAGGGGCGTCACTGATTTACCCGTGTTTCCTGGGTTAATTCACTCTGTCACTCTGTTCGAGGGGGAGGACCTCAGGGGGGGGACTCTGCCTGTGGTGGGCAACACACTACCCGCAGGGGAGTCACTGCTCAGGTTCGGTCCATCGGTGAATTGCAGGGAGGCCCTCCTGTCTGGGGGCCTCGACCTGAAGGTAGACCCTTACCTCAGGGTCTCGTCGGTGGGGTGCAGGGAGGCCCGCCTGTCTGGGGGCCTCGACCTGAGAGGTGGCCCTCGGGGCTGGAGCCAAACAGTCGGAGGAGGCGGGTCTGGCGTCGGTGGCTCTGCGGGGTGAGGGGGTCAGTGTTACTCTCACCTGTAGGCTGCTGGGCTCGCCTGGGGGTTCCGGGGCTGTGGTGGTCTGCCAGGGGACGCGCCATCAGGGTTGGGCTGCGGCCTCGTCTCCTGATGGTGCCTGGAGGAGACAAGAATCTCCTAGGAGTGGGAAGCAGGTCCGGTCTCGGACTTTGCCTCCACTCTGAAGACACCTTCGGGGCAACTCTCCCGGGTGGTGTCAAGCTATTCCCAAAGGGGAACGCGGAAGGTGGAGTGCACACGGAGACCGTGTCCTCTCCTACATACAGGGAGGGCAGCACAGAGGCGACTCTCTCTCCTTTCTCTGTCACAGCCGTGGCTCCAGGTTGCTTTACCCTGGGACCCACTTTTCGCTTTCTACTAGGGCCTCTTGCCCTTGGAGTGGCAGAGGGTACTGGCCCCTCGTGGCACTCTATAGGGCCTCCTGCCCTGGACGTGGCAGAGGGTATTGCTCCCTCGTGGCACACTGTAGGGCCTCCTGCCTGGGATGTGGCAGAGGGTACTGGCCCCTCATGGTGCATCAAAGGGCCTCCTGCCCTGGATGTGGCAGAGGTTGTTGTTCACTCGTGGCTCACTGTAGGGCCTCCTGCCCTGGATGTGGCAGAGGGTACTGGCCCCTCGTGGCTCACCAAAGGGCCTCCTGCCCTGGATGTGGCAGAGGGTATTGCTCCCTCGTGGTGCACTGTGGATGTGGCAGAGGGTACTGGCCCCTTGTGGCACACCAAAGGGCCTCCTGCCCTGGATGTGGCAGAGGGTATTGCTCCCTCGTGGTTCACTGTGGCTGTGGCAGAGGGTGTTGTTTCCTCATGGCTCACTGTGGATGTGGCAGAGGGTATTGCTCCCTCGTGGCTCACTGTAGGGCCTCTTACCCTGGACGTGGCAGAGGTAGGGACACCTCGTGGCTCACTGAAGGGCCTCCTGCTCTTTAGGAGTGTAACTATGGCCGTCGCCAAAATGTTACTAGGAACTGATTCTTGCTCAGTCCCACCTCACTGCTGTCGATGGTTGTCTCACCTGCGAGGTTGTTTCCGATCCTGGTTCACCTAGTGTCGCGGCAGTTGCGGGGAAAAGGAGCACAGGTCAGTAGTGGGCGGGTGACCCTCTTGCCCTGGGTCATTAGCCCCCCCGTCGTCTCTTCCTGGGGTGGTGGGGTGGTGATGGCCCGGTGGTGGGGTGGGGGGTGGCGGGGTGGGTGGTCCGGCGGTGGGGATTTTACCGTGTGCTATATATTATTGTGAAGCTAACTCTGTAAAACTGTCCCCATCATATCTTGTAACTCTTTGTTTGTATTGTCACAGTGTATTGAAATAAGCAATAGATGTGTTAAGGTGTACTGCCTAGTTTTTATGCCCTGTTCCTTTGTGAGTGTTTTATTTCCGGTCTGGAAAGAGGACCCCGCTCAGTTGCGAGCGTTTTTGGACTGAGAAGTCGAACCAAAAAAAGCATGCATAACAATAAACATAGCGAGACTCTCAGTGCCTTCCACCCTCCCTTAACAAATCTTCTCTCAGCAGTCAGTGCGTATGTAAAAACCTGGACTAGCAATATAATCAATTATCAAAATCCCCCTGCTACCAGAAAATACCAAGTCAGAAACTGTAACATCAATTCCCACCTAATATTACTATAACTAAAATGCGTGATTTAAAGAACAGTGTCCCCGAAATATACCATAGTGCTCCCGACAACAGGGCAAACAAAATACAGCTCAGTATGCCCGAGGATGTACCGACACCCCCACACGGACCCCACGGGGTAGCCACCACCAGTCAGAACCACTCCCGGCAACAGCGACATTTGTCAGCCTGGGCCGCGCGCCCTGTCACGCAGCCACCACACCGTCGCCGCCGTAGGAGAAAGACACTACCTTCATGGAGTGGGATTGTTGAACCAGCTAGGGGTGGAGTTGTCATAGGCACTCCAGACGGCGCCCCTCCGGTAGAGACGGCCTATTGTCGCTCCCATCCTCGTGAGACGTTCTAGGGCCGCTCCAAAAGTGCTCTGGTAGAGACGGCCTATTGTCGCTCCCATCCTCGTGAGACGATGTATGGTCGCTCCGAAAGTGCTTCGGTAGAGACGCCTTATTGTCGCTCCCCTCCTCGTGAGACGACCTATTGTCGCTCCGAGAGTGTCTTGGTAGAGACGGCCTATTGTCGTTCCCTTCCTCGTGAGACGATCTATTGTCACTCCGAAGGTGTGCAGAAAGAGGTAAGGAGAGAGACGTCACTACGGCAGGAGACTAGAGCCCAGGCTTCCCATCTCAGAGTGACCCAGACAAGCCTCACAGCCACCCCTGGCCTCTGCTCCCTACGTCTGGCTCTAGAGCAGACGCACCTGACGGGCCCCAGTGGAAGTAGCTGGCGCAGCCCTCCTCTGTCGGCGCCCCTAGACGCTGGAGACCGCAGTACGCAGTCTCTCTTGGTTCTCCCCAGGACACCTGGGCGCAATCTCCCTATGCCAACTCGACACCGTAAGGCTCTCACTACAGGCCGAGACATACAACAGAGGTTGTAAGGGCCAGTAGTGACTTAAGTGTATCTCCTGTGTCAGAGAAAACCACAGAGACGGGAGTGAACAGTGACAGTGAAAGAGTGGGGCAGGAATAATATTAGTAACACATTGTAAATTTAATACTCAGGCAGAACAGAAAAGACTAGTGAACCCGGACATAGAACCTGAGTGTGAGGAAAAGCCAGAAGACAGTGAACAGTGTCCCTGCGACTAAGTAACTTCCTCAAGTGTCGCGACTCGCGCTCTAATCAATTATAGTAATACTCACCCTCTCGACCCCTGGCCCACTCCACGTATAGTGCATCAGGTCGAGACTATAAAATATTCATTTTGCCTATGGGCACAATCCGGGTATCTAGAACTTATAACCCACCATCGAGATACAATTACAGAACTCTACCCTCTGCCTGTACTGTGTGTGCTATATATTATTGTGAAGCTAACTCTGTAAACCTGTCCCATCATATCTTGTAACTCTTTGTTTGTATTGTCACAGTGTATTGAAATAAGCAATAGATGTGTTAAGGTGTACTGCCTAGTTTTTATGCCCTGTTCCTTTGTGAGTGTTTTATTTCCGGTCCGGAAAGAGGACCCCGCTCAGTTGCGAGCGTTTTTGGACCGAGAAGTCGAACCAAAAACAGCACGCATAACACTGTTGGCAGTGGTGGTTCTGGATCCGAATAAAGCACGGAGGAACACAAAAGGGAAACCTGCACAATGGCAGCAAAACCTCACATCCAATTGCCGAAGTTCAGTTCTGAACAATATGACATAGATGTTTACCTAGATATGGTAAAACCCCTCCTAGACATCGGGTTTGACACAGACAGAGAAAAAATAGCTGTCACACTACCCAACCTGGGCAAAATAATTGTTACTATAGCCACGAAAATCGTCCCCGAATTGACATGGGACCAATTTTCGCACATTGTAAAGCAGGCAGTCACGCCTTCACTGGGCAGAGTTGTCGCCCTCTCACAACTCGACGCCCTCACCTACGATGGCTGCCTTGACAACACATACGTCCAGGCTAGGCGCCTCGTCAGCGCCGCCCATCCCGAAGCTACCACTGCAATACAGGATCAACACACTTTTAACACCCTGCTAAGGATCCTCCCGAGCTCAATACGGGAACACTTCACCATCTACGATCCCTCAGGCGACATGGATCGTGACCTGCAACTCGTCCGACGGCTCCTCACCGCTCGTCCTATGCCACAACCTATTCACGCGGTGAGCAAATTCCCCACCACCAAACCACAACTACTCAAGGCAAGGACACCGCCCATTCAGCCCACCCAACCCACCACGGAGCCGTCCGTCACTGTCCCCAGGGCTCACCCACAGAGAAAACGCCCCAACCCCAGGGAAAATTCCAACCTCATCTCTATTAACCCCTGGGAATTTACTGCCTGCAGTCGTACCTGCCCCCTGCATGACATCAGGGAACAGCTTAAGGCGAACCGACACAGAACCTTCAATCAGGGGTGCAGGTAAGTCTCATCTCTAGAGGACGATGCTCCACAAGACGACGCTCCACCCATCATCTATCCTGAACCCGGTGACGAGCAGCCCGACGAAGACGACAACCTGCAGCCGATGGATTTTTAGGTCCGCCCCTGCACCTCCCCACGGTGGCGAGGGCCACTTCACACAAGTACAGACCCCCAGTCTGTGACAAAATACGGTTGAACAGGGTCAAGGTTAGATTACTGGTGGACACGGGAGCTGCCAGGTCATGCCTGTATTCGCACTTCTACTCCCGCCACAACTCCGCCTTTGGCCCCCTTCTCCCCACCTCAGCCAATCTCGTAGACGCAGGGGGTGGCCCCCTGCCTATCCGTGGGGAAACTCAGGCCCTGCGGACTGAAACACACCAAAAGGCATCCACCACTCACCCATTCATCATCTTCGACTCCATCTGTCGTGCATACGATGGCTACCTGGGGCTGGATCTCCTCCAAAAACTACACACCACCATCGACTGCCACCAGCGCCGACTCCACTTCAGTCCAGCCCCCACGCCCCCAGTGAATGAAAGAAAAAAAAAACACTCACCACTCATCAACACAACACATACAAACCACCTCCCTCTGACAGTCATCCTCCCCAGCCCATCTGCACATGCAACTCCACTCCATGGTCACCTCACACCCGACTCCCTCAATCACCACCCCCTCCTTCCACCCAACAAACTCAACCTCACTCTCCGACTTTCCCCGCCACTATCGCCTCCGCTATCACGATTCCACCCCATCACGAGGCTTTGCTAGAAGTAAACAGACCCTACGGTACCTCTGTCCTCTTCTCTTCCACCCTACCAACTGGACCCTTGTCATCGTGTTTAGTGTCCCCGACTTTTCTCCCCCCCCACGTCCGAACTATCTGTGTTGCTAACCTCGCCGCCACACCCCTTACCCTACCTCGAGGACTAATTGTTGGCGACATGGAAGAAGCCGAGCCTTGTACAACACCGCCTCCCACCCACCCCACTCTACCTCCTCTCCCTTCCCATCTATCTACCTCCCAGACCAACAGCCTCCAACAATTACTCCTGGACTTCCAAGACCTCTTCTCAGCTGGCCCTGCAGACATCGGCCACACGACTTATCTCAGTCATGAAATTCACACAACTGGACCGCCCATTCGCCAACCATCACTCCGCAAAAACCCTAAACAATGGGCAGAGGAAGACCGGCAGGTCCAGGACATGCTTGATGCCGGGGTCATTTCCAACTCGAATAGACCATGGTCCCCCCATTGTACTAGTTAGAAAGAAAGATGGAACAATGCGGTTCTGTGTGGATTACCGCAAACTCAACGATGTCATCACCAAGGACGCCACGCCACGCTCAAGAATCGACAATTCCCTCGACTCCCTACAGGCTCAACCTGGTTCTCCATGCTAGACGTACAGTCAGGTTACTGGCAAGTCCCTCTCCATCCAGGGGACAAACAGAAAACCGCTTTCTCCACCTCAAATGGAAAACATTATGAGTTCAACGTCCTTCCCTTCGGACTCTGCAACGCTCCAGCTACATTCTCCCGCCTCATGGAGTCTGTACTAGGCAGCCTAACCTGGGAAATCTGCCTGGCGTATCTCAACAACGTCATTGTTTTCAGTCGCACCTGGGCCGACCATCTACACCGCCTCAAACAAGTTTTCCTAGGTATATGCCAGGCTGGACTAAAACTCCAACCCTCCAAATGCATCCTAGCCGAGCGATCCGTCTCCTTCCTAGGACACGTGATCGGAGCCGAGGGCATCTCCCGACCCTGAAAAACTACTCGCGATAGCAGACATCCCCCTACCGAAAGATGTCCAAGAAACCCATGCCTTCTTAGGCCTGACTTCATATTATAGGCGTTTCGTAAAAGGCTTCGCTGATATCACAAAGCCGCTCCATATCCTGACTAAGAAAGGCGAACCATTCACATGGACTGAGGAAAGGAAAGTCACATTTAACAACCTCAAGTCAAAACTCATCTCAGCCCCCATCGTTGCCTTTCCAAACTACAACCTCCCTTTTCGTCTGTACACCGACGTCTCCCTCATTGCCATAGAGGCTGTTCTCGCACAAGTGCAGGACGGGCGCGAACACATCATTGCCTGCGCCAGCCGCACCCTGAATCAGGCCGAATGTAATTACGCGGCCACCAAACGTGAATGCCTTGGAATCATCTGGGCGCTTGACTACTTCTGGTCATACATCTCCGACACCCACGTAGTCATCATCACCGACCACCAATCCCTGCAGTGGCTACGCCAGTCCAATACTAATAACGCCCAACTCATCCGGTGGCGAGAAGCATTAGAAGAGTTCGATTTTGTAATATCCTATCGGCCAGGCAAACTACACACCAATGCTGACGCCCTTTCCCGCCTACCCATCAATGCTTTACGCCCCAAACCAGACCTCATTCAAATGTGGTGGGATAAACAATGCCCCACCTGGATTCCCCAGCACACATTCACCAAATTACACCAACACGGCGATCACTTGTTCAACTCAGATGGCCATATCATCCTTGACCTGACCACTGCCCATGATGCAATGCTGCACCTCCACGCCAACAACGGCATCCACCTGGGGACAAAGAAACTTTTACAAGTTTTCAATGACATATATTGGACCTCTAACCCCTCCACCATAGCCAAAAGCATTGTCCAAGCATGCCGTGCCTGCGCCTTGGGCAAAGACATCACCTGAACACCTGGCCCAGCAGGGAAACTAATTGCACAAAAACCACGGCAATTGTTCTCTCTCGATGATGTCGGCCCCCTCACACCTAAATTGGGGTACAAATATATCATCACCTTCGTGGATGTTTACTCTAAATTCCTCATCGCCTGCCCCGCTAAAGAACACAATGCCGATTCAGTTGCCGACGCCCTAGTCCGCCACGTCTTCCCCTATTTCGGAATCCCACAGGCCTTACATTCTGACAATGCACCGGAATTTAGGGGAAAAAACTGGGAGGAGCTCGCGTCAATATTTGGCTATCGCATCTCCCATTCATCCCCATACTGGCTGCAGGGAAACAGCATTTGCAAGAGGAGTCATAGATCCCTCCTAAATCAAGTAAGGACAAGAATCATACAAACTGGAAATGACGACTGGCCAGCGCACATCAAAATTGTGCAATGGGGCTTAAACACGTGCCCCAGAGAGGACGGCATCACCCCCCACGAGCGAGTTTTCGGGGAATCCCCACTCCTCCTACCCCTCTGCCACCACCTACAACCTCCCACCACACCCTCCACCACCGACCCCCTACACCACCTCAAATGACGCCTCCAGCACAACAGGACCTGCAACCCGACACTAACCCCACTAACCCCTACAAGCCGGGAGATTCTGTCATTGTAGCATGCCTCCCTACCCCCACCAAGACCTCCCCCCGTTTCGACAGGCCCTTCACCATCATCAAAATCCCTAACCCCTATCAAGTCACGATTAACCATGAGGGCCAACCACGGACCTACAGAAACAGACACGTGCGCCCTTTCCCACCCTCCAACAATGACCCTGCACTCACCCGCATGCCAAACCCCACCCGCCGCACTCCTACCACCACGGCGTCTTCTGAGAATTACCCCCCGGACTCCTACTCCTACTCCTTCTCCCCACCCCGCTCCACATCACCTACAGTCACGCCACCACCCCCCACCTCAGCCCCCGACGCACCACCCACTTCCCCCGACCCCGATCCCCCACAACCACCCATCCTACATCCCTCTCCTACGCCCACTTCACCGTCTTCTCCACGCCTGTCTCCTACACCACCCACGGCACCACCAGCCCTGCCCACTCCCGCCCAACCAGCACATTTTCCTACCACCACCTCAGCACCACTGCATCCTGCCTCCCACCCCCCTCACCCTACCCCATGCACTACACCTGTCGCCACACCACCCCCCAGCCCACCACGTGTGCCCACACCACCTCTCCCATGCACCACCCACACCACCACTCCTGCCCCCCCCTTATCCACTGACCATTCTCATTACACACGACGCATCACACCCCCGCCCACGCCCGCCGCCACCCGGAATCACACCCCAACACCACCAGGTGTCCAACCACCCTCACCACCCACACCCACCCTCACCACCACGACCACCAAATCAGGGTGCGTGTCCAGCCCACCATCTCGATACACCCCAACACCCCCATCTCCACCTCACCCTGCTCCCCATTCCCCACCACGTGCTAACCTCCCCTCAAACACCACCCCCATCACCCTACCCCTCCACCAGGCAAGATGGAAACTCCCCAAATCTAAATTCCCCAAAGGAAAATGCTCCTCCCACCCAACCATCCCCCATATAAACCCCAAGATCTTCTCACTCGCCAGCATACAGCTTCTGCCCTTCCACCAAACACCACCGCCCAAAATGAAGATCGAAAGGGTAACATGGTGCCCTCCCGACCGCCCCTGCATCAGGATATGGGCGATGCACCAGCTCCTCCGGCTCCTACAGCACACCACCCGACCATCATCCCTACACCTCACCCTCAGCCTCCACCAGGAGCCGAACCTCACCACTCACCATTTGACCGGCCTCCTCAACCATCTCACACCGGCCCACAAGACTCCTACTACCACAATATACCACCTCCAGTCATGAGGCTGTGACTTCTCCACCATGGAAGGTGGTGAAATATCTGCCGCCACAGATCGCCCACTGTACGTGTCGGGGAAGGTTCGGCCACTGTACGCCCTTCAGCTACAGCCACCTCTGGAGAAGGCCACGGAGTGTCAGCTATTGAGTGCACTCCAACTGGCAAAGACCTCGGAGTGTCAGCGATTGAGCACACTCCGAGTGACAAAGGCCTTGGAGTGTCAGCTATTGAGCGCACTCCGACTGGCAAAGGCCACGGAGTGACAGCTATTGAGCGCACTCCGCCTGGCAGAGAGAGGAGGAGTGGAACCATGATATCAGCCACTGTAGATGTCGGGGAGGGTTCGGCCACTATACGCCCCTCATCCACTACCTCCTCCTCCTATGGGAGTACTACCCCTGGAGTGTCAGCGATTGAGCGCACTCCAGTGGGAAAAGGAAGCTGGAGTGGAACCGCGATATTGGCCACTGTACATGTCAGGGAGGGTTCGGCCACTGTATGCCCCTCATCCACTACCTCTTCCTACTACGGGAATAACATCGCCATATCGGCCACTGTACGTGTGGGGGAAGGGTCGGCCACTGTACGTCCTTCTGTTACTTTCCATGGGGCAGGCAGAGCCGCCGTATCGGCCACTGTACGTGCCGGGGAGGGTGTGGCCATTGTGCACCCCTCATCTGCCTCTTCCTCCTTCGGGAGCAGCACTGCCACATCGGCCACTGTACGTGTGGGGAAAGAGTCGGCCACTGTACACCCTTCAGCTGTAGGCCCTAGAGATCATGGAACCACCATATCGGCAACTGTACATGTGGGGGAAGGGTCGGCCACTGTACGTCCTTCGTCCTTGATCTCTAAGGTCCTCCCGGAGAAGGAGGTCCCTTGCGCAGCCAGCCTTTCACCTCTCGGCTGCGTGGGACGCCCCTCTCTTACTCCCTCCAGGTGTGGTTCCCCCGAGGTACTGCCGGAGTGGTTGCGCGGCCCTGTGTCGGCCCTGCTGCCTACACCTGGTTGGTCCCGGTCTCTGACTGACACCAGAAAGAAGAGGTGCCGCAGTCTGCCCCTGACGGCGCCCTTCACTAAAGGCGACCGCAGCACCCAGGCTCCCAGACCGGGCCGGCAGGCCCCAGAGTTGAGCCACTTGGGCTCTACTCCCCCACGACTCTCTGCCCGGAAGAAGAGGCAACAGGCCTGCCTCCTGCAGCTGTTCAGCCCCAGTCCCAAGGGCCGCCCTTCAGGTCGAGGCCCCCAGTCCAGAGGGCCTCTCTGCACCCCACCGACGAGGCTCCAACACGAGGGCCTCTCAGGTTGAGGCCCCCAAACGGGAGAGCCTCCTTGCACCCCCCTGACGAAGGAACCCCAGGCAGCGGCAGCGGCATACCCTACGGGTAGTCCACTGTCTCCTGCAGGAAGGCTCCCCAGGAGAGCCCCCTCCTACGCCTGGGCACCTCTTGTGCTAAGCCCAGGAAACAAGGGCCAGCAGTGACTTAAGTGTATCTCCTGTGTCAGAGAAAACCACAGAGACGGGAGTGAACAGTGAGAGTGAAAGAGTGGGGCAGGAATAATATTAGTAACACATTGTAAATTAAATACCCAGGCAGAACAGAAAAGATTAGTGAACCCGGACATAGAAACTGAGCGTGAGGAAAAGCCAGAAGACAGTGAACAGTGTCCCTGCGACTAAGTAACTTCCTGGAGTGTCGCGACTCGCGCTCTAATCAATTATAGTAATACTCACCCTCTCGACCCCTGGCCCACTCCACCTATAGTGCATCAGGTCAAGACTATAAAATATTCATTTTGCCTATGGGCACAATCCGGGTATCTAGAACTTATAACCCACCATCGATATACAATTACAGAACTCTACCATTTGCCTGTACTGTGTGTTATGCTGAGTGTTTTTAGGTTGACTCCTCACCCTAAAAACACTAGCGACTAAGCGGGGTCCTCTCTCTGGACCGGAAGTAAAGCACCAACAAAGGAACAGGACATAAAAACTAGGCAGTATACCTTAACACATCTATTGCCTTAATTCTAAAACCGTTACAATATGATACAGAGTGATATTTAGGATATAGGATACAGGGACACAGAGTTAGGTTGGGATGACACGAGATACCTGTACTCAACACACGATATGATACACATATAACAATGGCTTTGGTTCTATAAGTGTAGATGATCGTCTTTCATTAAAACCCAAAATATCTATATTCACAGTAGCAAGGGGAATACACAAGATTAAGAGTCTGGGGGAGGAATATTACTATAAGAAAGGCAGGGTGCGGATCATGACACTCGACTCAGTTAACTAGCCGCAGCAACACTCTTCTCAGGGTTTGGTTCTCCCGCGCACCTGACTGTCATTCACACTTACGGGAAGTTCCCTTATTCTGGGAGGGGATAGTACTTTATTATTATTGAATTACTTTCCTTTAAGGGACATGTGAGTTTGTTGGGTTAAATAACATTAGCTGCTGGTTTTCATATGTATCACATTCTGTCACTCTGTCACTGTTCACTGTTCCTCTTTCTCGGGTTTACTTAGATCTAAGGGGCGTCACTGATTTACCCGTGTTTCCTGGGTTAATTCACTCTGTCACTCTGTTCGAGGGGGAGGACCTCAGGGGGGGGACTCTGCCTGTGGTGGGCAACACACTACCCGCAGGGGAGTCACTGCTCAGGTTCGGTCCATCGGTGAATTGCAGGGAGGCCCTCCTGTCTGGGGGCCTCGACCTGAAGGTAGACCCTTACCTCAGGGTCTCGTCGGTGGGGTGCAGGGAGGCCCGCCTGTCTGGGGGCCTCGACCTGAGAGGTGGCCCTCGGGGCTGGAGCCAAACAGTCGGAGGAGGCGGGTCTGGCGTCGGTGGCTCTGCGGGGTGAGGGGGTCAGTGTTACTCTCACCTGTAGGCTGCTGGGCTCGCCTGGGGGTTCCGGGGCTGTGGTGGTCTGCCAGGGGACGCGCCATCAGGGTTGGGCTGCGGCCTCGTCTCCTGATGGTGCCTGGAGGAGACAAGAATCTCCCAGGAGTGGGAAGCAGGTCCGGTCTCGGACTTTGCCTCCACTCTGGAGACACCTTCGGGGCAACTCTCCCGGGTGGCGTCAAGCTATTCCCAAAGGGGAACGCGGAAGGTGGAGTGCACACGGAGACCGTGTCCTCTCCTACATACAGGGAGGGCAGCACAGAGGCGACTCTCTCTCCTTTCTCTGTCACAGCCGTGGCTCCAGGTTGCTTTACCCTGGGACCCACTTTTCGCTTTCTACTAGGGCCTCTTGCCCTTGGAGTGGCAGAGGGTACTGGCCCCTCGTGGCACTCTATAGGGCCTCCTGCCCTGGACGTGGCAGAGGGTATTGCTCCCTCGTGGCACACTGTAGGGCCTCCTGCCTGGGATGTGGCAGAGGGTACTGGCCCCTCATGGTGCATCAAAGGGCCTCCTGCCCTGGATGTGGCAGAGGTTGTTGTTCACTCGTGGCTCACTGTAGGGCCTCCTGCCCTGGATGTGGCAGAGGGTACTGGCCCCTCGTGGCTCACCAAAGGGCCTCCTGCCCTGGATGTGGCAGAGGGTATTGCTCCCTCGTGGTGCACTGTGGATGTGGCAGAGGGTACTGGCCCCTTGTGGCACACCAAAGGGCCTCCTGCCCTGGATGTGGCAGAGGGTATTGCTCCCTCGTGGTTCACTGTGGCTGTGGCAGAGGGTGTTGTTTCCTCATGGCTCACTGTGGATGTGGCAGAGGGTATTGCTCCCTCGTGGCTCACTGTAGGGCCTCTTACCCTGGACGTGGCAGAGGTAGGGACACCTCGTGGCTCACTGAAGGGCCTCCTGCTCTTTAGGAGTGTAACTATGGCCGTCGCCAAAATGTTACTAGGAACTGATTCTTGCTCAGTCCCACCTCACTGCTGTCGATGGTTGTCTCACCTGCGAGGTTGTTTCCGATCCTGGTTCACCTAGTGTCGCGGCAGTTGCGGGGAAAAGGAGCACAGGTCAGTAGTGGACGGGTGACCCTCTTGCCCTGGGTCATTAGCCCCCCCGTTGTCTCTTCCTGGGGTGGTGGGGTGGTGATGGCCCGGTGGTGGGGTGGGGGGGGGCGGGGTGGGTGGTCCGGCGGTGGGGATTTTACCGTGTGCTATATATTATTGTGAAGCTAACTCTGTAAAACTGTCCCCATCATATCTTGTAACTCTTTGTTTGTATTGTCACAGTGTATTGAAATAAGCAATAGATGTGTTAAGGTGTACTGCCTAGTTTTTATGCCCTGTTCCTTTGTGAGTGTTTTATTTCCGGTCTGGAAAGAGGACCCCGCTCAGTTGCGAGCGTTTTTGGACTGAGAAGTCGAACCAAAAAAAGCATGCATAACAATAAACATAGCGAGACTCTCAGTGCCTTCCACCCTCCCTTAACAAATCTTCTCTCAGCAGTCAGTGCGTATGTAAAAACCTGGACTAGCAATATAATCAATTATCAAAATCCCCCTGCTACCAGAAAATACCAAGTCAGAAACTGTAACATCAATTCCCACCTAATATTACTATAACTAAAATGCGTGATTTAAAGAACAGTGTCCCCGAAATATACCATAGTGCTCCCGACAACAGGGCAAACAAAATACAGCTCAGTATGCCCGAGGATGTACCGACACCCCCACACGGACCCCACGGGGTAGCCACCACCAGTCAGAACCACTCCCGGCAACAGCGACATTTGTCAGCCTGGGCCGCGCGCCCCTGTCACGCAGCCACCACACCGTCGCCGCCGTAGGAGAAAGACACTACCTTCATGGAGTGGGATTGTTGAACCAGCTAGGGGTGGAGTTGTCATAGGCACTCCAGACGGCGCCCCTCCGGTAGAGACGGCCTATTGTCGCTCCCATCCTCGTGAGACGTTCTAGGGCCGCTCCAAAAGTGCTCTGGTAGAGACGGCCTATTGTCGCTCCCATCCTCGTGAGACGATGTATGGTCGCTCCGAAAGTGCTTCGGTAGAGACGCCTTATTGTCGCTCCCCTCCTCGTGAGACGACCTATTGTCGCTCCGAGAGTGTCTTGGTAGAGACGGCCTATTGTCGTTCCCTTCCTCGTGAGACGATCTATTGTCACTCCGAAGGTGTGCAGAAAGAGGTAAGGAGAGAGACGTCACTACGGCAGGAGACTAGAGCCCAGGCTTCCCATCTCAGAGTGACCCAGACAAGCCTCACAGCCACCCCTGGCCTCTGCTCCCTACGTCTGGCTCTAGAGCAGACGCACCTGACGGGCCCCAGTGGAAGTAGCTGGCGCAGCCCCTCCTCTGTCGGCGCCCCTAGACGCTGGAGACCGCAGTACGCAGTCTCTCTTGGTTCTCCCCAGGACACCTGGGCGCAATCTCCCTATGCCAACTCGACACCGTAAGGCTCTCACTACAGGCCGAGACATACAACAGAGGTTGTAAGGGCCAGTAGTGACTTAAGTGTATCTCCTGTGTCAGAGAAAACCACAGAGACGGGAGTGAACAGTGACAGTGAAAGAGTGGGGCAGGAATAATATTAGTAACACATTGTAAATTTAATACTCAGGCAGAACAGAAAAGACTAGTGAACCCGGACATAGAACCTGAGTGTGAGGAAAAGCCAGAAGACAGTGAACAGTGTCCCTGCGACTAAGTAACTTCCTCAAGTGTCGCGACTCGCGCTCTAATCAATTATAGTAATACTCACCCTCTCGACCCCTGGCCCACTCCACGTATAGTGCATCAGGTCGAGACTATAAAATATTCATTTTGCCTATGGGCACAATCCGGGTATCTAGAACTTATAACCCACCATCGAGATACAATTACAGAACTCTACCCTCTGCCTGTACTGTGTGTGCTATATATTATTGTGAAGCTAACTCTGTAAACCTGTCCCATCATATCTTGTAACTCTTTGTTTGTATTGTCACAGTGTATTGAAATAAGCAATAGATGTGTTAAGGTGTACTGCCTAGTTTTTATGCCCTGTTCCTTTGTGAGTGTTTTATTTCCGGTCCGGAAAGAGGACCCCGCTCAGTTGCGAGCGTTTTTGGACCGAGAAGTCGAACCAAAAACAGCACGCATAACACTGTTGGCAGTGGTGGTTCTGGATCCGAATAAAGCACGGAGGAACACAAAAGGGAAACCTGCACAATGGCAGCAAAACCTCACATCCAATTGCCGAAGTTCAGTTCTGAACAATATGACATAGATGTTTACCTAGATATGGTAAAACCCCTCCTAGACATCGGGTTTGACACAGACAGAGAAAAATAGCTGTCACACTACCCAACCTGGGCAAAATAATTGTTACTATAGCCACGAAAATCGTCCCCGAATTGACATGGGACCAATTTTCGCACATTGTAAAGCAGGCAGTCACGCCTTCACTGGGCAGAGTTGTCGCCCTCTCACAACTCGACGCCCTCACCTACGATGGCTGCCTTGACAACACATACGTCCAGGCTAGGCGCCTCGTCAGCGCCGCCCATCCCGAAGCTACCACTGCAATACAGGATCAACACACTTTTAACACCCTGCTAAGGATCCTCCCGAGCTCAATACGGGAACACTTCACCATCTACGATCCCTCAGGCGACATGGATCGTGACCTGCAACTCGTCCGACGGCTCCTCACCGCTCGTCCTATGCCACAACCTATTCACGCGGTGAGCAAATTCCCCACCACCAAACCACAACTACTCAAGGCAAGGACACCGCCCATTCAGCCCACCCAACCCACCACGGAGCCGTCCGTCACTGTCCCCAGGGCTCACCCACAGAGAAAACGCCCCAACCCCAGGGAAAATTCCAACCTCATCTCTATTAACCCCTGGGAATTTACTGCCTGCAGTCGTACCTGCCCCCTGCATGACATCAGGGAACAGCTTAAGGCGAACCGACACAGAACCTTCAATCAGGGCGCAGGTAAGTCTCATCCCTAGAGGACGATGCTCTACAAGACGACGCTCCACCCATCATCTATCCTGAACCCGGTGACGAGCAGCCCGACGAAGATGACAACCTGCAGCTGATGGATTTTTAGGTCCGCCCCTGCACCTCCCCACGGTGGCGGGGGCCACTTCACACAAGTACAGACCCCCAGTCTGTGACAAAATACTGTTGAACGGGGTCAAGGCTAGATTACTGGTGGACACGGGAGCTGCCAGGTCATGCCTGTATTCGCACTTCTACTCCCGCCACAACTCCGCCTTTGGCCCCCTTCTCCCCACCTCAGCCAATCTCGTAGACGCAGGGGGTGGCCCCCTGCCTATCCGTGGGGAAACTCGGGCCCTGCGGACTGAAACACACCAAAAGGCATCCACCACTCACCCATTCATCATCTTCGACTCCACCTGTCGTGCATACGATGGCTACCTGGGGCTGGATCTCCTCCAAAAACTACACACCACCATCGACTGCCACCAGCGCCGACTCCACTTCAGTCCAGCCCCCACGCCCCCAGTGAATGAAAGAAAAAAAAAAACACTCACCACTCATCAACACAACACATACAAACCACCTCCCTCTGACAGTCATCCTCCCCAGCCCATCTGCACATGCAACTCCACTCCATGGTCACCTCACACCCGACTCCCTCAATCACCACCCCCTCCTTCCACCCAACAAACTCAATCTCACTCTCCGACTTTCGCCGCCACTATCGCCTCCGCTATCACGATTCCACCCCATCACGAGGCTTTGCTAGAAGTAAACAGACCCTACGGTACCTCTGTCCTCTTCTCTTCCACCCTACCAACTGGACCCTTGTCATCGTGTTTAGTGTCCCCGACTTTTCTCCCCCCCCACGTCCGAACTATCTGTGTTGCTAACCTCGCCGCCACACCCCTTACCCTACCTCGAGGACTAATTGTTGGCGACAGGGAAGAAGCCGAGCCTTGTACAACACCGCCCCCCACCCACCCCACTCTACCTCCTCTCCCTTCCCATCTATCTACCTCCCAGACCAACAGCCTCCAACAATTACTCCTGGACTTCCAAGACCTCTTCTCAGCTGGCCCTGCAGACATCGGCCACACGACTTATCTCAGTCATGAAATTCACACAACTGGACCGCCCATTCGCCAACCATCACTCCGCAAAAACCCTAAACAATGGGCAGAGGAAGACCGGCAGGTCCAGGACATGCTTGATGCCGGGGTCATTTCCAACTCGAATAGCCCATGGTCCCCCCATTGTACTAGTTAGAAAGAAAGATGGAACAATGCGGTTCTGTGTGGATTACCGCAAACTCAACGATGTCATCACCAAGGACGCCACGCCACGCTCAAGAATCGACAATTCCCTCGACTCCCTACAGGCTCAACCTGGTTCTCCATGCTAGACGTACAGTCAGGTTACTGGCAAGTCCCTCTCCATCCAGGGGACAAACAGAAAACCGCTTTCTCCACCTCAAATGGAAAACATTATGAGTTCAACGTCCTTCCCTTCGGACTCTGCAACGCTCCAGCTACATTCTCCCGCCTCATGGAGTCTGTACTAGGCAGCCTAACCTGGGAAATCTGCCTGGCGTATCTCAACAACGTCATTGTTTTCAGTCGCACCTGGGCCGACCATCTACACCGCCTCAAACAAGTTTTCCTAGGTATATGCCAGGCTGGACTAAAACTCCAACCCTCCAAATGCATCCTAGCCGAGCGATCCGTCTCCTTCCTAGGACACGTGATCGGAGCCGAGGGCATCTCCTGACCCTGAAAAACTACTCGCGATAGCAGACATCCCCCTACCG
Source organism: Coenobita brevimanus (assembly GCF_032717465.1). NCBI lineage: Eukaryota > Metazoa > Arthropoda > Malacostraca > Decapoda > Coenobitidae > Coenobita > Coenobita brevimanus. The sequence goes on along the minus strand of NC_137024.1, from coordinate 27,250,580 downwards.
AAAGATGTCCAAGAAACCCATGCCTTCTTAGGCCTGACTTCATATTATAGGCGTTTCGTAAAAGGCTTCGCTGATATCACAAAGCCGCTCCATATCCTGACTAAGAAAGGCGAACCATTCACATGGACTGAGGAAAGGAAAGTCACATTTAACAACCTCAAGTCAAAACTCATCTCAGCCCCCATCGTTGCCTTTCCAAACTACAACCTCCCTTTTCGTCTGTACACTGACGTCTCCCTCATTGCCATAGAGGCTGTTCTCGCACAAGTGCAGGACGGGCGCGAACACATCATTGCCTGCGCCAGCCGCACCCTGAATCAGGCCGAATGTAATTACGCGGCCACCAAACGTGAATGCCTTGGAATCATCTGGGCGCTTGACTACTTCTGGTCATACATCTCCGACACCCACGTAGTCATCATCACCGACCACCAATCCCTGCAGTGGCTACGCCAGTCCAATACTAATAACGCCCAACTCATCCGGTGGCGAGAAGCATTAGAAGAGTTCGATTTTGTAATATCCTATCGGCCAGGCAAACTACACACCAATGCTGACGCCCTTTCCCGCCTACCCATCAATGCTTTACGCCCCAAACCAGACCTCATTCAAATGTGGTGGGATAAACAATGCCCCACCTGGATTCCCCAGCACACATTCACCAAATTACACCAACACGGCGATCACTTGTTCAACTCAGATGGCCATATCATCCTTGACCTGACCACTGCCCATGATGCAATGCTGCACCTCCACGCCAACAACGGCATCCACCTGGGGACAAAGAAACTTTTACAAGTTTTCAATGACATATATTGGACCTCTAACCCCTCCACCATAGCCAAAAGCATTGTCCAAGCATGCCGTGCCTGCGCCTTGGGCAAAGACATCACCTGAACACCTGGCCCAGCAGGGAAACTAATTGCACAAAAACCACGGCAATTGTTCTCTCTCGATGATGTCGGCCCCCTCACACCTAAATTGGGGTACAAATATATCATCACCTTCGTGGATGTTTACTCTAAATTCCTCATCGCCTGCCCCGCTAAAGAACACAATGCCGATTCAGTTGCCGACGCCCTAGTCCGCCACGTCTTCCCCTATTTCGGAATCCCACAGGCCTTACATTCTGACAATGCACCGGAATTTAGGGGAAAAAACTGGGAGGAGCTCGAGTCAATATTTGGCTATCGCATCTCCCATTCATCCCCATACTGGCTGCAGGGAAACAGCATTTGCAAGAGGAGTCATAGATCCCTCCTAAATCAAGTAAGGACAAGAATCATACAAACTGGAAATGACGACTGGCCAGCGCACATCAAAATTGTGCAATGGGGCTTAAACACGTGCCCCAGAGAGGACGGCATCACCCCCCACGAGCGAGTTTTCGGGGAATCCCCACTCCTCCTACCCCTCTGCCACCACCTACAACCTCCCACCACACCCTCCACCACCGACCCTCTACACCACCTCAAATGACGCCTCCAGCACCTCCAAGCACAACAGGACCTGCAACCCGACACTAACCCCACTAACCCCTACAAGCCGGGAGATTCTGTCATTGTAGCATGCCTCCCTACCCCCACCAAGACCTCCTCCCGTTTCGACAGGCCCTTCACCATCATCAAAGTCCCTAACCCCTATCAAGTCACGATTAACCATGAGGGCCAACCACGGACCTACAGAAACAGACACGTGCGCCCTTTCCCACCCTCCAACAATGACCCTGCACTCACCCGCATGCCAAACCCCACCCGCCGCACTCCTACCACCACGGCGTCTTCTGAGAATTACCCCCCGGACTCCTACTCCTACTCCTTCTCCCCACCCCGCTCCACATCACCTACAGTCACGCCACCACCCCCCACCTCAGCCCCCGACGCACCACCCACTTCCCCCGACCCCGATCCCCCACAACCACCCATCCCACATCCCTCTCCTACGCCCACTTCACCGTCTTCTCCACGCCTGTCTCCTACACCACCCACGGCACCACCAGCCCTGCCCACTCCCGCCCAACCAGCACATTTTCCTACCACCACCTCAGCACCACTGCATCCTGCCTCCCACCCCCCTCACCCTACCCCATGCACTACACCTGTCGCCACACCACCCCCCAGCCCACCACGTGTGCCCACACCACCTCTCCCATGCACCACCCACACCACCACTCCTGCCCCCCCCTTATCCACTGACCATTCTCATTACACACGACGCATCACACCCCCGTCCACGCCCGCCGCCACCCGGAATCACACCCCAACACCACCAGGTGTCCAACCACCCTCACCACCCACACCCACCCTCACCACCACGACCACCAAATCAGGGTGCCTGTCCAGCCCACCATCTCGATACACCCCAACACCCCCATCTCCACCTCACCCTGCTCCCCATTCCCCACCACGTGCTAACCTCCCCTCAAACACCACCCCCATCACCCTACCCCTCCACCAGGCAAGATGGAAACTCCCCAAATCTAAATTCCTCAAAGGAAAATGCTCCTCCCACCCAACCATCCCCCATATAAACCCCAAGATCTTCTCACTCGCCAGCATACAGCTTCTGCCCTTCCACCAAACACCACCGCCCAAAATGAAGATCGAAAGGGTAACATGGTGCCCTCCCGACCGCCCCTGCATCAGGATATGGGCGATGCACCAGCTCCTCCGGCTCCTACAGCACACCACCCGACCATCATCCCTACACCTCACCCTCAGCCTCCACCAGGAGCCGAACCTCACCAATCACCATTTGACCGGCCTCCTCAACCATCTCACACCGGCCCACAAGACTCCTACTACCACAATATACCACCTCCAGTCATGAGGCTGTGACTTCTCCACCATGGAAGGTGGTGAAATATCTGCCGCCACAGATCGCCCACTGTACGTGTCGGGGAAGGTTCGGCCACTGTACGCCCTTCAGCTACAGCCACCTCTGGAGAAGGCCACGGAGTGTCAGCTATTGAGTGCACTCCAACTGGCAAAGACCTCGGAGTGTCAGCGATTGAGCACACTCCGAGTGACAAAGGCCTTGGAGTGTCAGCTATTGAGCGCACTCCGACTGGCAAAGGCCACGGAGTGACAGCTATTGAGCGCACTCCGCCTGGCAGAGAGAGGAGGAGTGGAACCATGATATCAGCCACTGTAGATGTCGGGGAGGGTTCGGCCACTATACGCCCCTCATCCACTACCTCCTCCTCCTATGGGAGTACTACCCCTGGAGTGTCAGCGATTGAGCGCACTCCAGTGGGAAAAGGAAGCAGGAGTGGAACCGCGATATTGGCCACTGTACATGTCAGGGAGGGTTCGGCCACTGTATGCCCCTCATCCACTACCTCTTCCTACTACGGGAGTAACACCGCCATATCGGCCACTGTACGTGTGGGGGAAGGGTCGGCCACTGTACGTCCTTCTGTTACTTTCCATGGGGCAGGCAGAGCCGTGGTATCGGCCACTGTACGTGCCGTGGAGGGTGTGGCCATTGTGCACCCCTCATCTGCCTCTTCCTCCTTCGGGAGCAGCACTGCCACATCGGCCACTGTACATGTGGGGAAAGAGTCGGCCACTGTACGCCCTTCAGCTGTAGGCCCTAGAGATCATGGAACCACCATATCGGCAACTGTACATGTGGGGGAAGGGTCGGCCACTGTACGTCCTTCGTCCTTGATCTCTAAGGTCCTCCAGGAGAAGGAGGTCCCTTGCGCGGCCAGCCTTTCACCTCTCGGCTGCGTGGGACGCCCCTCTCTTACTCCCTCCAGGTGTGGTTCCCCTGAGGTACTGCCAGAGTGGTTGCGTTGCCCTGTGTCGGCCCTGCTGCCTACACCTGGTTGGTCACGGTCTCTGACTGACACCAGAAAGAAGAGGTGCCGCAGTCTGCCCCTGACGGCGCCCTTCACTAAAGGCGACCGCAGCACCCAGGCTCCCAGACCGGGCCGGCAGGCCCCAGAGTTGAGCCACTTGGGCTCTACTCCCCCACGACTCTCTGCCCGGAAGAAGAGGCAACAGACCTGCCTCCTGCAGCTGTTCAGCCCCAGTCCCAAGGGCCGCCCTTCAGGTCAAGGCCCCCAGTCCAGAGGGCCTCTCTGCACCCCATCGACGAGGCTCCAACACGAGGGCCTCTCAGGTCGAGGCCCCCAAACGGGAGAGCCTCCCTGCACCCCCCCAACAAAGGAACCCCAGGCAGCGACTTCCCTACGGGTAGTCCACTGTCTCCTGCAGGAAGGCTCCCCAGGAGAGCCCCCTCCTACGCCTGGGCACCTCTTGTGCTAAGCCCAGGAAACAAGGGCCAGCAGTGACTTAAGTGTATCTCCTGTGTCAGAGAAAACCACAGAGACGGGAGTGAACAGTGACAGTGAAAGAGTGGGGCAGGAATAATATTAGTAACACATTGTAAATTAAATACCCAGGCAGAACAGAAAAGATTAGTGAACCCGGACATAGAAACTGAGCGCGAGGAAAAGCCAGAAGACAGTGAACAGTGTCCCTGCGACTAAGTAACTTCCTCGAGTGTCGCGACTCGCGCTCTAATCAATTATAGTAATACTCACCCTCTCGACCCCTGGCCTACTCCACCTATAGTGCATCAGGTCAAGACTATAAAATATTCATTTTGCCTATGGGCACAATCCGGGTATCTAGAACTTATAACCCACCATCGATATACAATTACAGAACTCTACCCTTTGCCTGTACTGTGTGTTATGCTGAGTGTTTTTAGGTTGACTCCTCACCCTAAAAACACTAGCGACTGAGCGGGGTCCTCTCTCTGGACCGGAAGTAAAGCACCAACAAAGGAACAGGACATAAAAACTAGGCAGTATACCTTAACACATCTATTGCCTTAATTCTAAAACCGTTACAATATGATACAGAGTGATATTTAGGATATAGGATACAGGGACACAGAGTTAGGTTGGGATGACACGAGATGCCTGTACTCAACACACGATATGATACACATATAACAATGGCTTTGGTTCTATAAAGTGTAGATGATCGTCTTTCATTAAAACCCAAAATATCTATATTCACAGTAGCAAGGGGAATACACAAGATTAAGAGTCTGGGGGAGGAATATTACTATAAGAAAGGCAGGGTGCGGATCATGACACTCGACTCAGTTAACTAGCCGCAGCAACACTCTTCTCAGGGTTTGGTTCTCCCGCGCACCTGACTGTCATTCACACTTACGGGAAGTTCCCTTATTCTGGGAGGGGGATAGTACTTTATTATTATTGAATTACTTTCCTTTAAGGGACATGTGAGTTTGTTGGGTTAAATAACATTAGCTGCTGGTTTTCATATGGATCACATTCTGTCACTCTGTCACTGTTCACTGTTCCTCTTTCTCGGGTTTACTTAGATCTAAGGGGCGTCACTGATTTACCCGTGTTTCCTGGGTTAATTCACTCTGTCACTCTGTTCGAGGGGGAGGACCTCAGGGGGGGGACTCTGCCTGTGGTGGGCAACACACTACCCGCAGGGGAGTCACTGCTCAGGTTCGGTCCATCGGTGAATTGCAGGGAGGCCCTCCTGTCTGGGGGCCTCGACCTGAAGGTAGACCCTTACCTCAGGGTCTCGTCGGTGGGGTGCAGGGAGGCCCGCCTGTCTGGGGGCCTCGACCTGAGAGGTGGCCCTCGGGGCTGGAGCCAAACAGTTGGAGGAGGCGGGTCTGGCGTCGGTGGCTCTGCGGGGTGAGGGGGTCAGTGTTACTCTCACCTGTAGGCTGCTGGGCTCGCCTGGGGGTCCCGGGGCTGTGGTGGTCTACCAGGGGCGCGCCATCAGGGTTGGGCTGCGGCCTCGTCTCCTGATGGTGCCTGGAGGAGACAAGAATCTTCCAGGAGTGGGAAGCAGGTCCGGTCTCGGACTTTGCCTCCACTCTGGTGACACCTTCGGGGCAACTCTCTCGGGTGGTGTCAAGCTATTCCCAAAGGGGAATGCGGAAGGTGGAGTGCACACGGAGACCGTGTCCTCTCCTACATACAGGGAGGGCAGCACAGAGGCGACTCTCTCTCTTTTCTCTGTCACAGCCGTGGCTCCAGGTTGCTTTACCCTGGGACCCACTTTTCGCTTTCTACTAGGGCCTCTTGCCCTTGGAGTGGCAGAGGGTACTGGCCCCTCGTGGCACACTATAGGGCCTCCTGCCCTGGACGTGGCAGAGGGTATTGCTCCCTCGTGGCACACTGTAGGGCCTCCTGCCTGGGATGTGGCAGAGGGTACTGGCCCCTCATGGTGCATCAAAGGGCCTCCTGCCCTGGATGTGGCAGAGGGTGTTGTTCATTCGTGGCTCACTGTAGGGCCTCCTGCCCTGGATGTGGCAGAGGGTACTGGCCCCTCGTGGCTCACCAAAGGGCCTCCTGCCCTGGATGTGGCAGAGGGTATTGCTCCCTCGTGGTGCACTGTGGATGTGGCAGAGGGTACTGGCCCCTTGTGGCACACCAAAGGGCCTCCTGCCCTGGATGTGGCAGAGGGTATTGCTCCCTCGTGGTTCACTGTGGCTGTGGCAGAGGGTATTGCTCCCTCGTGGCTCACTGTAGGGCCTCTTACCCTGGACGTGGCAGAGGTAGGGACACCTCGTGGCTCACTGAAGGGCCTCCTGCCCTTTAGGAGTGTAACTATGGCCGTCGCCAAAATGTTACTAGGAACTGATTCTTGCTCAGTCCCACCCCACTGCTGTCGATGGTTGTCCCACCTGCGAGGTTGTTTCCGATCCTGGTTCACCTAGTGTCGGGGCAGTTGCGGGGAAAAGGAGCACAGGTCAGTAGTGGGCGGGTGACCCTCTTGCCCTGGGTCATTAGCCCCCCCATTGTCTCTTCCTGGGGTGGTAGGGTGGTGATGGCCCGGTGGTGGGGTGGGGGGTGGCGGGGTGGGTGGTCCGGCGGTGGGGATTTTACCGTGTGCTATATATTATTGTGAAGCTAACTCTGTAAAACTGTACCCATCATATCTTGTAACTCTTTGTTTGTATTGTCACAGTGTATTGAAATAAGCAATAGATGTGTTAAGGTGTACTGCCTAGTTTTTATGCCCTGTTCCTTTGTGAGTGTTTTATTTCCGGTCCGGAAAGAGGACCCCGCTCAGTTGCGAGCGTTTTTGGACTGAGAAGTCGAACCAAAAAAAGCATGCATAACAATAAACATAGCGAGACTCTCAGTGCCTTCCACCCTCCCTTAACAAATCTTCTCTCAGCAGTCAGTGCGTATGTAAAAACCTGGACTAGCAATATAATCAATTATCAAAATCCCCCTGCTACCAGAAAATACCATGTCAGAAACTGTAACATCAATTCCCACCTAATATTACTATAACTAAAATGCGTGATTTAAAGAACAGTGTCCCCGAAATATACCATAGTGCTCCCGACAACAGGGCAAGCAAAATACAGCTCAGTATGCCCGAGGATGTACCGACACCCCCACACGGACCCCACGGGGTAGCCACCACCAGTCAGAACCACTCCCGGCAACAGCGACATATGTCAGCCTGGGCCGCGCGCCCCTGTCTCACAGCCACCACACCGTCGCCGCCGTAGGAGAAAGACGCTACCTTGACGGAGTGGGATTGTTGAACCAGCTAGGGGTGGAGTTGTCATAGGCACTCCAGACGGCGCCCCTCCGGTAGAGACGGCCTATTGTCGCTCCCATCCTCGTGAGACGTTCTAGGGTCGCTCCAAAAGTGCTCTGGTAGAGACGGCCTATTGTCGCTCCCATCCTCGTGAGACGATCTATGGTCGCTCCGAAAGTGCTTCGGTAGAGACGCCTTATTGTCACTCCCCTCCTCGTGAGATGACCTATTGTCGCTCCGAGAGTGTCTTGGTAGAGACGGCCTATTGTCGCTCCCTTCCTCGTGAGACGATCTATTGTCACTCCGAGGGTGTGCAGAAAGAGGTAAGGAGAGAGACGTCACTACGGCAGGAGACTAGAGCCCAGGCTTCCCATCCCAGAGTGACCCAGACAAGCCTCACAGCCACCCCTGGCCTCTGCTCCCTACGTTTGGCTCTAGAGCAGACGCACCTGACGGGCCCCAGTGGAAGTCGCTGCCGCAGCCCTCCTCTGTCGGCGCCCCTAGACGCTGGAGACCGCAGTACGCAGTCTCTCTCGGTTCTTCCCAGGACACCTGGGCGCAATCTCCCTATGCCCCCTCGACGCCGTAAGGCTCTCACTACAGGCCGAGACTTACAACAGAGGTTCCTGGAGCTATTCGGCCCCAGTCCTGAGGGCCACACTCCTGAGCCCAGCCCGGAAGCCACGGGTAGCCCAGGACACGAGAGGACGCCCTTACGAGTTATCCCGTGCCCTCTTGGCACGCCTCACATTGGCTGTGCCCCTAGCCCGGCAGGATCACTGACGACATGATCCCGCCTATCCCCATGATCAATACGTGTGATACTGCAGTACGAGTGATTTAGGTTAAGTGTGATTTCCCCTAGTATAAGTATTGTGCAATGACTTCCAATAGTGAATATCGGGGCGAATAAGATCACAGTGAGAAACAAAAGGACGAGTGTGTGGAACAAGATCTGATGAACTATATTTATGACTGACGTCTCTTTTATACAATTAGTAAGCCTGTGCCGCCTGGAGATTCCTCTGTAATGACATACCCCTATTACTGTGAGCTCTAAAGGAATAATGTAAAAGAGAGTATTAATGGTATTCTCACCCTCCCCCATGCTGCCTATAAAGCTTGTATATCACTCTCTCCCATCCCAATATCCCGAGTAAGTGTGAATCAAGAATAAAATCAATTACCAAACTCCCTTGGCTGGTGGAAACCGTATAAACTTCACGGCTAATATCTGCCTCTCTCCAGTATTACCATAACTTTCCCCTAGCCGTTACGAGTCACTCCCTGCACCCTCCCCTATCTCTTCCTCGTGAGACTCACCCCCCCCCCCACGCGCCTCCCGCGCGCGCCTATATTCACTGCATCCTTGATACACTAGGATTGATTGTGTTGTTATTACTGTCAGAGAAGCAAGTATCCTGCGAGATACCCATATCCTAGATAAGGTTTTTTATTGTTATGTATTGTGCTGTAATATCTGCTGACTTGTCCTGTGTCTGATTGTGGTAATATACGTGTAAAGGTTGTTGCCTAGAGTTTTTGTGTCCTGCCTCTCTTTATTGCACTAAGCTCCGGTCTCGAAAGAGGACCCCGCTCCACGTTAGATGTAATAGGAACGAGAAGTCGAGCCTAATTTCACCTAGCATTACACTGGTGGCCAGCGGTGGTTCTAGACCTGGGCGTAAAAGAGAGGTAATCAGGAAATATTTGGCAAAATGGCAACTAAACCGCACGTTCAGTTACCCAAATTTGACCCCGACCAGTATGATATACACACATATCTGGCAATAATTAAACCCTTACTGGATATTGGCTTTGAAAATGACCAACAAAAAATTGCAGTCACACTACCACTGTTGGGTAAAGCGGCGGCGAACATAGCGCCGAAAATCGTCCCAGAACTCACCTGGCAGAACTTTACAAAGTTCACTGTACAAGCCATCATCCCATCATTGGGAAAAGTAGTGGTTCTATCCAAATTGGATAGTTTTTCATTCGATAGGGATTTAGATAATACCCTGATACAGGCAAGACGCCTGGTTACTACTGCCTACCCGGAGGCAGATGAGGAAACCCGGGATCAGCATACATTTAACACTCTGCTCAGAGTACTCCCAAGTGTTGTGAAACAACACTTTACTATCCATGACCCAACAGGAGACATAGATAGAGATATACAGCTGATGCGGCGCCTCCTGACCGCCTGCCCTTCTCCACAACAAATTAATGTTGTTAAGAAATTCACCACCTGACCCCCGGCTCCCCCAGGCACACAGCGTCCACCTCTGCCTCACACCAGCCCGACCCCGGCGCCTAACCCGCCCAGGGCACACCCCTCCCGTCGGCGCCCCGCCCCGTGAGAAAATCCGAACTTAATTCTTATCAACCCGTGGGAATTCACAGTCTGCAACTCCTGCTGCCCCCTTCATGGCATACAGGACCAGCTTAAAGCTGCTCGCCGCAGAATCACAGCCCCGGGTTCGCGTAAAGTGTCCGCCTTAGAAGGCGAGGCCCCAGGGGACGAGCTGACGCCCATGGACGACCCCCATTCAGGAGAACTAGAGCAGGAACAGGAGAACGAAAGCCTTAGCCAGCTGGATTTTTAGGCCCGCCCCCCCACACGAACCCACGGTGGCGGGGGCCATTACCCCTAAGTATCGCGCCCCAGTATACCACAAGATGAAAATAAACGGCGTGAAGGCCAGACTACTAGTCGATTCGGGAGCGGCCAGGTCCTGCCTTTACAGCCAATATTTCTCCCGCTACAAATCCCAGTTTGGCCCACTCCGCCCTACTACCACCCACCTTGTGGACGCGGGGGATGGCCCCCTGCCCATCCGTGGGGAAACTCGGGCCCTACGGGTCGACACCCACCAGGCGGTGCCCACCCAACATCCATTAATCATTTTTTATTCCTCCTGCCGGAGTTATGACGGGTATTTAGGGCTAGACTTGCTCCAAAAACTCGGAGCCACGATCGACTGTCGCCACCGACAACTTCAGTTCTGCCCCCCACCCTGTTCCACCCCAGCTGTTTGCACATGCACGCCGCGGCCCCGGCCGGAGGATTCGCCCTCTTCCTCCCCCCAGTGCCCCCCTTCTCCCCCCCTTTTTCCACCCCCTCTCCTCCCCCTCCAGTGCTTTTCCTCCCCACTCCTGCTCCCTCTTTCCCTGCCACCATCTCCGCCGCTATTACCATCCCCTTCCACCATGAGGCTTGGGTGCCCCTTAACAGGCCCTCAGGTATATCTGTTTTGTTCTCCCCCCTCCTCCCCTCCGGACTCCTTTCTGCCTGCCTTGTGTCCCCCACCTTCCACCCACCCCACTACGCCGCCATCCGCATCGCCAATCTCGCCCCGTCCCCTCTCACCCTCCCCAAAGGGCTTATCATCAGAGAGATGGAGGAAGCCGAGCCCTGTGCCCCATCCTCCTCCCACCTCCCCACCCCTCTACTCCCCATCCCTGACCATCTCTCCAACCAGCAGTCAGACACCCTACGCCGCCTCCTCCTGGATTTCCAGGATTTGTTTGCAACAGGACCAGCAGATATAGGGCATACCACATACCTGTCGCACGAAATCCATACGACAGGCCCACCTATATGACAACCTTCCCGACGCAAGAACCCCCGACAGAGAGAAGAGGAGGACCGCCAGGTGCGCGAAATGGAAGAGGCAGGTGTTATCTCCCCCTCCACCAGCCCATGGTCCTCCCCCGTCATTCTAGTAAAAAAGAAAGACGGCACGATGCGATTTTTCATCGACTACCGCCGTGTGAACGACGTCACCATTAAAGATGCCACCCCCCTTCCCTGCATTGACGATTCCCTAGACTCCCTCTACGGGGCATCTTGGTTTTCTACCCTCGACCTCCAGTCTGGATACTGGCAGGTCCCCGTCCACCCGGACCATCGAGGCAAGACGGCCTTTTCCACCAGTAATGGTAAACATTACGAATTTAATGTTCTGCCATTCGGCCTCTGCAATGCCCCTGTCACTTTCTCCAGACTAATGGAATCTGTCTTGAGCGGCCTCACTTGGGAAATATGTTTAGCTTATCTTGACGACATCATTGTTTTTAGCCAGACCTGGGCCGACCACTTGCAGTGCCTCCGTCGAGTTTTCACCAGAATTCGCCAGGCAGGCCTCAAGCTACATCCTTCTAAATGTGTCCTGGCTGCTAAGACCATCTCGTTCCTAGGACATACTATTTCCCAAGCAGGAATTTCCCCAGATCCCGACAAGCTCCGTGCCATAGCGGACATACCGCCACCACAGGATGTCCACGGCGTCTGCGCCTTCCTGGGACTCACGTCCTATTACTGTCGCTTCATGAAGGGATTCGCACAGATCACCAAGCCTCTTCACGACTTGACACGAAAAGGGGAACCTTTCCTCTGGACCGAGGACCGGCGAGCTGCTTTTCAACAGCTAAAAGACAAGCTTGTCTCTGCCCCCATCGTGGCCTTCCCCGACTATGCCCTCCTTTTTTGCCTCTACACGGATGTGTCCCTTATCGCGACAGGCGCCGTCCTAGCCCAGGTACAGGCCGGCAGAGAACACATCATATCCTGCGCCAGTCGCACTCTGAACACGGCCGAAAAGAATTATGCCGCCACCAAGCGAGAATGCCTCAGCATAATCTGGGACCTCCAATATTTTAGGGCTTATCTTTCCGGGACCCAAGTCACGATAGTCACCGACCAACAATCACTCCAGTGGTTGCACCAATCAGACTCCCATAACGCCCAACTCGTCCGGTGGCGTGACACCCTAGAGGAGTTTCAGTACGAGATTTCATACAGGCCCGGAAAGCTCCACACCAATGCAGATGCCCTCTCCCGCCTCCCCATCCACGCGGTACAACCGGACCCCGACCTCCTACAACTCTGGCACCACAAGGAACGGCCCCCCTGGATCCCTGCTCACCTATTCCCCAAGCTATGCCGACAGGGCGACCACTTTCTAACCCCGTCCGGGCATATCCTCTTGACCCCTGATGCGGCACGTGACACCCTGCGCCACCTCCATGCCCACAATGGCATCCACTTGGGCACCAAAAAATTACTACAGGTGTTCAACGATATTTACTGGGCCCCAAATCCCTCCACCCTCGCCAAGGAAATTATCCAGACTTGCCGCGCCTGCGCGCTTGGAAAAGATATCACCCGGACCGCCAGGCCATCAGGCCATATCACCGCCCACAAGCCCTGGTAACTCCTGGCGATCGACATAGTAGGCCCTCTTCCCCCTAAATCTGGATATAAATACGTGGTCACTTTTGTAGACACGTACTCCAAATTTGTAGTAGCCTGCCCGGCTAAGGAACATCATGCCGTCGCTGTCGCCGATGCCCTGCTCCGACACGTGTTTCCATACTTTGGCATCCCCCAAGCCATCCATTCCGATAATGCCCCCGAGTTCTCTGGAAAAGTCTGGGAGGAGCTAGCCAGGATTTTCGGATATAAGATCTCCCACTCCTCACCATACTGGCTTCAAGGGAACGCCGTATGTGAATGTAGCCATTGTACCCTTATCAATCAGCTACGCACTTGAATCGAGGCTACAAAAGACGACGATTGGCCAGCACATGTAAAAATTGTCCAATGGGGCATGAATTCTTGCCCCCCGAGAAGACGGGGTTTTCCCCCACGAAAGAAACTTTGGAGAAACTCCCCTCCTACTACCCTTACGCCACCACCTGCAACAGCCCACTTCCGTTCCCACTACAGACCCGCTACACCTGCTAAAAGGGCGGATATGCCACCTGCAAAAGAATCTGGACCTTGGACCCGACACAGCCTCCAACCCTTTCAACCCGGGTGACACAGTCGTCGTCGCCCAGCTTCCCACTCCCCACAAGCTCGCCCCCCGCTTCACGAGGCCCCACACAATCACCCGAGTCCCCAACCCATACCAGGTGGTCATAGACTATCACGGCACTCCCCGTACCCTCCGCAACCGTCACGTGCGGCCTTTCTGCACCCCCACCTCCCCCACTCCGGCCCCACACCCTCAGCCCCCTCCGGCCCCCGCACCACCCTCTACAGTCACATATGAGTGCTATGTTCCCTCCTCACCCTCCCACTCCACCCCCCCTACCACCTCCACCTCCCCGGCTGCCATCACCCCCAGCACCTCACCTGACGCCTCCCCCGCCATCGCTCCCTCACCCTCACCCCTTCCCTCAACGCCCACTCCCACCTCTTCCGCCCACGCCACCACGCCCTCACCACAACCCACTACCACCCCCCCTCCCCCACCCTCCATCCATACACCCACTCCACCAACACCGTGCCCACAACACGCGAAACAACCCACCCACCCCATACACCCACTTCTCCCCCCACCCCGACCCTCAAGACCACAACCACCCGCTCGGGCCGCCTCTCACGCTCGCCCGCCTGATATACACACACCCCTACACCACCCACCTCTCCACGACTTCACACCATCAAGCTACATCAGGCCCAAATCTCCTCTACCTGTATTCCCCAGAGACTCAACGTCGCATTACCATGGCACAAAACCCGGCCCTTACCCCCGGCATCCAGCATTCAGCTCCCAACCACACCGACAGCCACACCAAACAAGATAAGAGTGAAGTGGGCCGTATGGACACCTACCCTTGGCAGGAACCACAGACTCCGCGGGCCACACCACCTGCTAGTCCTCCTCCAGTCCACCACCGCCACCTCCACACTCTTCCTCGCCTGCAACCCAGAACAAGAGGAAAAAAACTACACCGTCGACTGGCAAACTGCGCTGCAACACCTCCAGCCCATGTACACCACCTCAAACACTCAAGCGTTCCACCTCCAGCCACGAGGACGTGTCTTTTTACAGGGGTAGAGTGTTAAAATGCGTGACTTAAAGAACAGTGCCCCCGAAATATACCATAGTGCCCCTGACAACAGGGCAAGCAAAATACAGCTCAGTATGCCTGAGGATGTACCGACACCCCCACACAGACCCCACGGGGTAGCCGCCACCAGTCAGAACCACTCCCGGCAACAGTGACGTATGTCAGCCCGGGCCGTGCGCCCCTATGTCACACAGTCACCACGCCGTCGCCGCCGTAGGAGAAAGACACTATCTTCACGGAGTGGGATTGTTGAACCAACTAGGGGTGGAGTTGTCATAGGCACTCCAGACGGCGCCCCTCCGGTAGAGACGGACTATTGTCGCTCCCATCCTCGTGAGATGATCTATGGTCGCTCCGAAAGTGCTCCGGTAGAGACGGGCTATTGTCGCTCCCACCCTCGTGAGACGATCTATGGTCGCTCCGACAGTGCTCCGGTAGAGACGGCCTATTGTCGCTCCCATCCTCGTGAGACGATCTATGGTCGCTCCGACAGTGCTCCGGTAGAGACGGCCTATTGTCGCTCCCATCCTCGTGAGACGATCTATGGTCGCTCTGAAAGTGCTCCGGTAGAGACGGCCTATTGTCGCTCCCATCATCTTGAGACAATCTATGGTCGCTCCGACAGTGCTTTGGTAGAGACGGCCTATTGTTGCTCCCATCCTCGTGAGACGATCTATGGTCGCTCCGACAGTGCTCCGGTAGAGATGGCCTATTGTCGGTCCCCTCCTCGTGAGACGACCTATTGTCGCTCCGAGGGTGTGCAGAAAGAGGTAAGAAGAGAGATGTCACTACGGCAGGAGACTAGAGCCCAGGCTTCCCATCCCAGAGTAACCCAGACAGGCCTCACAGCCTCCCCTGGCCTCTGCTCCCTACGCCTGGCTCTAGAGCAGACGCACCTGACAGGCCCCAGTGGAAGTCGCTGCCGCAGCCCTCCTCTGTCGGCGCCCCTAGACGCTGGAGACCGCAGTCCGCAGTCTCTCTCAGTTCTCCCCAGGACACCCGGGCGTGATCTCCCTACGCCCCCACGACGCCGTAAGGCTCTCACTACAGGCCGAGACTTACAACAGAGGTTCCTGGAGCTATTCGGCCCCAGTCCCGAGGGCCACACTCCTGAGCCCAGCCCGGAAGCCACGGGTAGCCCAGGACGCGAGAGGACGCCCTTACGAATTATCCCGTGCCCTCTTGGCACGCCTCACATTGGTGGTGCCCCTAGCCCGACAGGATCACCGACGACATGTTCCCGCCTATCCCCCTGACGAATACGTATGATACTGCAGTACGAGTGATTTAGGTTAAGCGTGATTTCCCCTAGTATAAGTATTGTGCAGTGACTTCATATAATGAATATCGGGGCGAATAAGATCACAGTAAGAAACTAAAGGACGAGTGTTTGGAACAAGATCTGATGAACTATATTTATGAGTGACGTCCCTTTTATACAATTAGTAAGCCTGTGCCGCCTGGAGATTCCTCTGTAACGACATACCCCTATTACTGTGAGCTCTAAAGGAATATTGTGAAAGAGAGTATTAACCCGCCCCGTCCCGTCGACGTATGGGTACGTTGCAACGATTTGCATTTGCCAGTCCCGGCGACGTACCAGTACGTCGTGCAATTGCAATGTGCATAATTTCGACAATTTTCAAATTTCGCGCTTGATTTGCGGTACGTACCCTCGCCTGACCTTCCCCTACCTGCCACCAGGCGGGGACACTCGGCGACCCCGCACGACCCGCGCTAGCCCACCACTCGTCCACTCACCTGGTAGCCACGGTCCTGCTCAGACATGGCTAAGAGAGGTCTCTCAGACAGCAAGATTCAAGTCGCCCTGGACACCTTTACCAGCGACAGTGATTCCCCACTGGACGACGAGGAGATGGACAAAGATTATGTGCAGCCAGAGGAGGAAGAAACCACCAGCAGTGACGAGGAAGTTCCGTCACCCAGGAAGCGGCAGTACGTGACTTACCGTGCTGCTAGAGAGGGGCAGGAGGCAAAGAAGGCACGTGGTATATCCTATCCCTATCCCCAGCGTGATTTGGAAGCAGAATTCGAGGACGAGGACGAGGACGAGGACGGAGCCGTGGGACGTGCTGCCACGTGGTATGGACGGGAGGTGATTACACATCGTGGCCCAGAGCGCACACCACGTCGTATGAGTAGGTATGGGCCTAGCATTCTGTTTGGGGAGCTAGGAAGTCAAGTGGAGGGAGTGGGGGGTGAAAGGGAAAGTCCAGGGATTAGGGAAAGTGAGAGTGACGTGAGTGAGTCATTGCTCTCCCTACGTAGTGAGAGGCGGCATAGTGGATCACGTGGGCCAGTGCGGGTGCGTTCCTTATCACGTGGGGTTGTGAGGGAGGGGGAAGGTGGGGAGGAACCACTCCAAAGCACGTCTTCTGCTCCCCAATATTCTCCCATTTCATCCCCACAGCCCCCTAATGTTCCTCAAGGCCGTAAGGATAAGGGAAAGGGAAAGGGTAAAGGCAGAGGGAAGAGGAGTGACAGTGGGGAAGCCCTCCGTACTCCTTCTCCCCTACCTCCCCAACCAGGATCTCCTCCCCACCCAGACGAAGGCGGTGATGGGGCTGATGGGGACGAGGGATTTGTGTCGTGGGATTGGGAGGATGGGAGTGATTTTCTCCCCTCATTCACCCCTTCACTGAGCAAGGGCGATCTGGCTGCATTGCACCAGGTATTCACAGTAATTCCACCAGGTTGGATTTTTTCCACCTGTTTTTCAGTGAGGCATTTGTTGAGCAGATTGTCCACCAAATCAACCTGTTTGCAAACGCCCAGCGCCTAGAAAGTGAAAGATTGGGAACAAGGAGTAGGCATTCTATGATCTATGATTACCCTGTCTCCCTTCCAGAAATGTTCTTATTTTTTGCCCTGGTCCTTTTGATGGGTATTATAAGAAAGAATAGAATTCCTGCTTACTGGACTAGGGACCCTGTTATGTTTACCCCCATATTTGGTCAAGTGATGAGCCGTAATCGGTTTCAACAAATTCTAAGTCGCCTCCATTTTTATGATGCTCATGACCCTGCAAATGCAAACAACACTGACAAAATGAGGCGAATTCGGTTGGTCTTTGATCACCTCAGGCAAACCTTTCGTTCCTCATTCTATCCCTATAGAGATCTCGTCATAGACGAGAGTCTCGTGTTGTGGAGAGGCAATATTTCATTCAGACAGTATATACCCAGCAAAAGGCACCGTTTTGGGTTCAAGATCTTTGTTATGTGTGACTGTAGGACTGGATACGTGCAAGACATAGTCTTGTACACCGGTGCACAGACAGACATAATAGAAGATCGAAGTATTGGACTGTCGGGAGCAGTGGTAAAGACGATGATACAAGACTACCTTCATCGCGGTCACGTTCTCTACCTCGACAATTGGTACACTAGCCCTCTTCTCGCTCGTTATCTTCACACACATGAAACGGGAGTCTGTGGAACCATAAAGGTGAACCGGCGTCACATGGCCAAGGTAGGGCGGAAACTTGCAAGGAGTGAGGTTGTCTTCTTCAAAGCCAACAACATCCTTGCAACAATGTGGAACCACAACAGAGAAGTAAGCCTCTTGTCCACGGTTCACCGCCCCTTGATGCACCGTACTGATTCTGTAGATTACCGTAGCGAGAGCAGGCGTCGTGTTTGGAAACCTGAGTGTGTTATGGATTACAATATAAACATGCGCCTTGTGGACCAGTCAGACTCCATGATATCGACGGTAGAGTGTGCCAGGACAACGATGAAGTGGTATAAAAAACTGTTCTTTCACTTACTAGATATCACTGCTCTGAATTGCCACCACCTTCACGCCATGACCACAGGAGTTCAGGAAACATTTGAAGGGTTTGTGAGGGAGCTCACAAGAGAAATCTTTGCAAAGTATGCTGTTGAAAGGCCCCAACATCGCACCCGCACTGCCTCTATTGCCCAAACTTCCCAGAGAATATCCGGCCGCCATTTCCCCACTCCTATCCCTCCCGAGCCAAACAGACCTAGGCCCCAACGCAGGTGTCACGTGTGCAGTAATTCCCAGGTGAGACTCACGACACAGAGGAAGGACACCCGCTATGAGTGCGTGCAGTGTGACGTGGGTCTCTGTATCCACCCATGTTTTAGTGAATATCACACGTTGATGCAATTTTAGCATGGTGTGAATGCGAAAGGACGCTGAAATTATGAGGTAAATGCGACAGACAGACGCTCAGTGAAATTATCAGTCATGTTGATCTCCAAATATTAGTATAAAGTGCATACGGGTAGTACATAAGTGAAAACATTGTAAGTATATAAATCTGCCCTAAGTTGAAACTTACATAGAGAGGGTTGTATGATGCGATATTCTGTCGCTCAGTGCAATAAATACGGCCCGTAATTATATAATTATTATTATGTGACATTCTTACGGGTATAATATAAGTTCAAATTATTGTATGTGATGATATATATTCTAAGTCAAATATTCATAGCGTGTGTATAAAGATAAGATTTCCTGACGCTCAGTTGAATGAATAAGGCACGTATTAGTCAAAATAAAAGTCAGCAAGTGA
Organism: Coenobita brevimanus; assembly: GCF_032717465.1. Classification (NCBI taxonomy): domain Eukaryota; kingdom Metazoa; phylum Arthropoda; class Malacostraca; order Decapoda; family Coenobitidae; genus Coenobita; species Coenobita brevimanus. The sequence goes on along the minus strand of NC_137024.1, from coordinate 27,231,581 downwards.
TAAAGTGAATAATTAGTATATAAGTGTGTGAGTGAATTAGTATATAAGTGTGTGAGTATTATGTTTGTCAAAACATTCCTTGCGAGGGTATTTTCAGGCGATATTCTCACGCTCACTTGAATAAATAATGGCAGTAAGTATGTACAGTGCATTATAGGGGTGTAAACGTGTGTAATGTAAGTGGGAAATTATAATTGGAGTGAATAAATAAAGTAGATGATGAAACACGAGTGTTTGAGATCGTGGTTGCTACGTGAATATGCGCTAGCATATCGCTGAATGCCCTCGTAATGAATGAAAATAATTGAAAACTTTACAGTGGTGGAGGAAAGGTTCTATGTAAAGGGGAAAATAATTGGAAAGTGATAAAACAATTTGGTATGTTGAAATACGAGTCATAGCGAGTGCGCTTACTAAGCTGATGTGCGCTATACTTATGCTGCATGTCATCATAATGAATGAAAACATCTGAAAACACTTACAAACAGTTGTAATTGGTAAAATGTTATTGAAACAGAAGTATACAAGTAGAAAAAATGATAGGTTGACTCATACCAGAAATTTAGCATATAGCATGTTACGACTCGGACCAAACTCGCTATGCTCGCGCGATGGTACAATGCTTATTTTTCATATATATATATGTGTCTGAAATCCATTATATTGTTACTGTTATTGTTTATTAGTTCAAATTCAATAAATATAGAGGTGTTGTGTGTTGTTTCTCCCATTATTCCTTACCACAGAAAACGTAAACGCATATCCAGCCCATTACAGAACACCATACCTGCGGGGGGGAACCGCACCTGTACGGACCACTTATAGACCGCGGGAACCACTCTCTTTGTGATTTTCCTTCGTTTCTCGACCTAAGCGGAAGTTTTAGCAAAAAAAAAAAATTTCCAAAAAGGCTCGGGACTGGGGGATGTCATAGGTGCGGAAAACCTCGGGACGTGACGGGTTAATGGTATTCTCTCCCTCCCCCACGCTGCCTATAAATCTTGTATATCACTCTCTCCCATCCCAATATCCCGAGTAAGTGTGAATCAAGAATAAAATCAATTACCAAAGTCCCTTGGCTAGTGGAAACCGTATAACCCCTTAACCGCGGGGCGTCACTTTCGTGACGCTTGGGAGCAAGGGATCATACCGCGGGGCGTCGCTTTTGTGATTCTGTGTTATTTTGAATTCACCCGGGCTTTCAAGTGGGGGCTTGTATCATCTATCAGTACTGACAATGTCCAACACTAGTCAGCACTCCTAATCTCATCTGTACTCCCATCCATTGTTGACAATTTAGCCATATCTCCCCGTTCTTGACTCCCCTCCCTACCCCCACTCCATTACCCTATCCTCTCGCCTGCCCGGCCATGCTACGCTAAGTAAATCTTCCCTGGAATTTTTCACTGATTTCATCCATTGATATAAGCCCTATGTCGTATTCTTATACCAAATAATATATACAAGAAAGAAATCAGGTAAGTGAGAGTGCCATACACCTGGAATTGGCTAATTATCACCTGACAACACCTCACGTGCACTCGTTCGCTAATTTTCGCTGTTTTTTTCCCCTTGAAATATGCCGTATAATCTATTTTCGTAATAAATATACATGTAAGGAGAGAAGGGAGAACCCTAAGTGATATTTACATTCACCTGGAACTACCTAATTTATAATGTATTGTCTACATTTCCTGCCAATCATATCAGTGCTACACAAAGCTGTTTCAAGATTTAACATTGGTAGCTCTGATTATATATCTCCTAAGTAGGCCTCTAATCTATTTTCGTAATAAATATACATGTAAGAAGGGAAGGGAGAAGCCTAAATGATATTTACATTCACCTGGAACTACCAAATTTATAATGTATTGTCTAGATTTCCTGCCAATCATATCAGTGCTAGGCTTAGCTGTTTCAAGAGCTACGTTGGTAGTGCTGAATAACCCTCAAGTAGGCCTCTCAACCCGGGCCGGCCCTCCTAGCAGTTCTCTCTCAGATTCCGAAGAGGAGGTACGGCTCATCCTCTTGCTGACTTCAGGGCCTTTTTTCACCCCCATGCAAGGGCCCTGTGACCTTTACCCCCTACTAAACCTCGTGTGGAAAGAGGTAAAGGGCTGACAATTGATAAAAGAGTGACTACGATCTTTCTATTGAGTAAAACAGTGCAAGTGGAATTGTAAATAATGTGTAAATAATGTGTAAACAGCAAGTGAAAGTAATGAATGTAAATATACGTGAACAGTGGAAAATAGTTTTATAAGTTATTTCAAGTGACAGTGCACAACACAGTGTAAATAAAATAGAAATGTAAATAACGTAAATAAAATAGAGAACGTAAATAGAAATGTAAATGAGTAGTATTATAAGAATACGAGTATATACCCTAGGAGTAATGAAAGTGAAAGTTTCACTCTAGCATGTCTGAATACTATGAGTTATGAGAGTGAAGATGAAAGTGACATTCACTCTCAGTGCCAGTATACAGGACGAGAAAGTGAATGCTACGTATTTTACTGAAAGAAATTGAATCCCTACAGTGACAATAAACTAATACTACTGAAGGAAACTTATGGATAAAGACTGTAGATATATATAAGCGTTATATAGTAATAGAAATATAAAGTGTGAGGGGTTTTATGAATAATAAATGACAGACTACCATGAGCGAACTAGTGCCAGTGCGACGATCAGACGCGCTCGTAATTTCCATTGCTTTCACAGTGTTTTTTTTTTTGAGTATGGATCCCAAACTACTTGAAAATTGTAGAATAGTGTTTATAGTGTTTGTATCTGGCTGTGGTAATCATATTACGGGTTGTCGGGAAGTGTAAAGTGGAGACTTCGTTACCCTACTTCAGAGGTCTCCACAAGTCCTACGGTAACCGACGAAGGCTCAACAATCATTCCAGGAGAAAGCTGAAGGTATGTGCCATAAGCATATGTAATTTTATTATTCTAGGACTAATAACTGATTTTTGGCAAATATTTTTTGAGAGTCTGTCGGAGCCCAAATAACCCCGCGGCACACGCAAGTCATTGGTAAACAAGCCCGCGGTGTAGGGGATAAACTTCACGGCTAATATCTGCCTCTCTCCAGTATTACCATAACTTTCCCCTAGCCGTCATAAGTCACTCCCCGCACCCTCCCGTAACTCCTCCTCGTGAGACCCCCCCCCCCGCGCCTCCCGCGCGCGCCTATATTTACTGCATCCTTGATACGCTAGGACGGATTGTGTTGTCATTACTGTCAGAGAAGCAAGTATCCTGCGAGATACCCATATCCTAGATAAGGTTTTATATTGTTATGTATTGTGCTGTAATATCTGCTGACTTGTCCTGTGTCTGGCTGTGGTAATATACATGTAAAGGTTGTTGCCTAGAGTTTTTGTGTCCTGCCTCTCTTTATTGCACTAAGCTCCGGTCTCGAAAGAGGACCCCGCTCCACGTTAGGTGTAATAGGAACGAGAAGTCGAGCCTAATTTCACCTAGCATTACAATAACTATAATCAGACCCTCCGCGCGTCACCCCTCGCTCCCCCCCCCCGTGTGAGACCCACTCCTACTCTCCCACGTGCACCGCGACCCTGTGTTCCAAGTAAACCTGTGCACTAAATCTAGAGTGTTAGCATCAGTGTCTGTTAATTTTACTCTGTATTAAACCACTTGTTTATTTTCATTTCTGTTTCTTTGTGCTGTGGAATGTAATTTTGGACTCCTGTTTCATAAAGATCACAGAATTTTCTATACATAATATTTAAATCTTGTCCTCTAAATTCCTTTTCCCAATCTATTTCTAAGAAGCACTTCTTGAGGTGATGATAATTGCCCTTTTTGTAATTTAGACTCTTTATGTAACTCTCATTGCTGGTAACGTGATATGCAATCCAGAAGGCACAATACTACGTGGTCACTTTTGCCGAATGGGGGGTGATATATTGTACTGTCAATTTCATTTCCTTGCCTGATAAATATAAGATCTAGTACGGATGGATCATCAGGTCCTGTTTTTCTGGTGTTTTCCTTTACATGCTGTGTTAAGAAGAACTCCTCCACAAGATCTAAGATCTTTTGATCCTAACTGCTTTCATGGGTTTTTACATCTAGAGTATTCCAATTTATATTTGAACTTAAGTCTCCAGTTAATACAATTCTTTCAGATTTCTCTTCCATTCTATGTAATAATGTTCTTAAACTCTGAATTGTATTTTCTGAAAGGTCTTCATATTCGCCTCTTTCCCAGGTGTTTGTTGTAGGTGGCATGTATAAATTTGCCACAATTAAGTTCCCTTCATATGTGTTAATTTCCAATGCAATCAGTTCTACTTGTGAAGGTATGTCTAGTTTTATTTCTTTGACTTGCAGATTTTTCTTCGTTAAGATTATAGATCCTCCTCCCTTTCTTAAATTTGTCTCTTCTCAATATATTTAATTCCTCTAATTTTAATGTATCGTTTGATATCTTTGGGGTTAACTTTGTTTCAGTTAGGCAGAGAACGTGTGGCGTGTGTGTGTAACACAGCCAAAACCGGAAAAAGGATTTTGGTGAAACTTAGAAGGATGGTTAAAATTGAGACCCAGATGTGCAAGTTACAACTTCATGTGGATTGGTATTTTCTGAAGGGGTGTTTTGCCCTCTCATAAGTGCCCCCATTGGTATTACGATACCTGCTCGTGTAAGAGGAGGCTGGGCATTTCCATGGAGTTTCATGTCTTTGCACACACACAAACACAACACACACAGGGATTCAATCGAGGTGGACGTGCGACATCGGCGCTCCGTACCGAACCAACACAGCCAGTGGCATTACCTAAATTAGTATCTTTGTATGAGTCAAGCTCTGTACCAGGTTAGACTAAATGATTTTTCATTATTAAAAGGAAATAAATAATAAATTTAAACAAGACTTGTTCAAACAGGAAATAGAACCAAGACGAAAGAATACGCTGAGTCATCTGAGGTTGTTTAGACTACAACAACACGGGGATTGTAAGTACATGCTCTGCACTTTTAGTATTGCAAAATGGATACATACTTTAGTAAAGCAAATTTGGAAAAGAAAAGGGATAAAGGTAAAAAGCAAAATGATGATTTCTACCAAGAACTGGTTGAAATGGAGACTCACAGTAGACTGGTTGAACGTGTAAACAAACTAGAAATGGCTTTCAAAAATGAAATTGATGAAATAAAGAAGCAGATGCACTTGCAAAAGGAAGAAATAGAAAAACTAGGAAGGGAGGCCAATAAGAAAGACACAACCATCAGTGAACTAACAGTGGAATTGAGTACACTTAGGAAGAAAATGAGTAAAATGGCAAGTACAGTAGTCAATCACGAGAGTGTTATGGAAGAGTTCAAAAATGACACAGAGACAATTAGGCAAGTAAGCAGTCTTATTGACCAGAGCAGTCATATTGAGGAGAAGATAACACAGGTGAATGAAGCTGTGCAAAACTACAAAAATGATGTGGAAACCACGTATGCTGAAATGGTGAAAGTAAAGAAAGACTTAGAAATAAGGGTGGAGGAAAAAAGCATTAAAAAGGAAGTGAAAAGAATAATCCAAAACAATCCAAAGTTAGTCAAAGATTCAGTAGATATAAACAAATCTATAGTAATCACTGGTATAGAAGAGGAAGAAGTAAAAAACAAGATCACAAGAGACAAAAAGGAGATGGCAAATGTAATGAGCTTACTGAAAGAAGTATCAGAGGAAATCTGTAGTAAAGACATAGAGGAACACAAAAGGTTAGGGAAATACGAGAAAAGCAAGACAAGACCTCTAAAGGTGACTTTCCAGAGTGTAAACACTGTGGGAGAGATACTAAAAAATGCAAAGAATCTTATGGAGAAAGAGGAGTTCAAAAATGTATGGATAAAAAGATGACTAACACAAGAGGAACTGGAATTACTGACAGAGAAAAGGGAGGAAGCAAAAACAAAAAATGAGGGAAGATCAGAAGAAGAGAAGAAGAATTTTTTTTTTTCACAAAGTAATAGGATTGCAGATACGAAAGTGGTACACAAACAGGATGGGATTAAAAGGAGGAAGGTAGTAGAACCATGTCATGACAAGTATATAAACAAAATGATAAAGTTGATGTACTCAAATGTGGATGGAATGGTATCTAAATTACAAGAGATAAATGACTGTCAGAGAAAATGAACCACAATTAATATGCCTAACTGAAACAAAATTAACACCAAGGATATCTAATGACATACTAAACTTAGAGGAATACAATATATGGAGAAGAGACAGAAATTTAAAAAAAGGAGGAGGAATTATAATATTAACTAAGAAAAATCTAAAAAGTCAATGAAATAAAACTAGATATACCATCACAAGTAGAACTGATTGCAGTAGAGATCAACACATCTGAAGGTAAAGTAATTGTAGCCAATTTGTACATGCCACCCAGATCAAACACATGGGAAATAGATGAATATGAAGACCTGGCAGAGAGTACTATTCAGAGTTTAAGATCATTACTACATAAAATGGAAGAGAAATCAGAAAGAATTATACTAACTGGGGATTTCAATACAAATATAAATTGGAATACTCTAGATATAAGTAGCCAAGAAAGCTGCTGGGACCAAAAGCTCCTAGATCTCGTACAAGAGTTATTCCTAACGCAACATGTGAGGGAAACCACCAGAAAAAGAGGACTTGATGTACCTTCAGTGCTAGATCTAATATTTACTAGGCAAGAAACTGATACTGACAGTTTAATATATCACCCTCCACTCGGCAAGAGCGATCATGCAGTACTAAATTATAACTTCAGGATAGCATATGACTTAGTAAACAGCAATGACAGTTACAAAAAGAGACTAAACTATAAAAAGGGAAATTATCAAGACCTAAAGAAGTATTTCTTAGAAGTTGATTGGGAAAATGAGCTTAGAGGAGAAGATTTAAATGCTGTATATAAAAAATTCTGTGAATTTTATGAAATAGGAGTCCAGAAGTACATCCCACAGCACAAAGAAGTAGATAAGAAAATACAGAAATGGTTCAATACAGAATGTAAAAAATCAAAAGAAAGAAGAGATTTGTTGTGGAATAGATACAGAAGACATAATAGTGAAAGGGCGTATAATAATTACAAACAGGCAAGAAACGATTATACAAGAATAAGGAGGGAAGCCCAAAAGCAGTTTGAGGAGGATATAATAAATAAAAGTAGTGATCAACCAAAGCTGTTTTACAGCTACATCAGAAGCAAAACCAAAGTAAAAGATAATATACAATCAATTACGGACGAGGGAATCGCTTATACACAAGAGAAAGATATTTGTGAAGCACTAAATAAGAATTTCCAATTAGTTTTTACAGAAGAAAAAAATTTTGGTAGGGACTATGTGGAACATGCATGTCCACACATACTACCAGATATACAAATAGCAGAAAAAGTAATACAGGAGGAGTTAAGTAGATTAGACAGAGGAAAAGCAAGTGGTCCTGATGAAATTTCATGTTGGGTACTACGAGAATGTGCAAAGGAGTTAAGTAAACCATTATTTTTAATTTTCAAGAAATCCTTGAGTCAAGGTAAACTACCTGATATTTGGAAAAAAGCAAATAGTGTCCCCTTATTCAAGAAAGGAAATAGACAAAATCCACTCAACTACCGACCAGTATCACTGACCAGTGTTGTAAGCAAGGTATTAGAAAAGCTTATAAGAAAAGCTTGGGTAAATTATCTAGAACACAGTATGATAACAGAAAGACAGTTTGGTTTCAGAAAAGGAAAATCATGTCTTACTAATCTGTTGAGCTACTGTGACAGAGTAACAAACACAATACAGGAAAGGGAAGGATGGGTGGACAGTATCTATTTAGATATCAAGAAATCTTTTGACACAGTACCACAGCAAAGACTTTTATGGAAGCTGTACCATCAAGGAGGAATTCGAGGCAAACTGTTTTGTTGGACGCAAGACTTTCTCATAAAAAGAGAAACGAGAACAGTACTAAGAGGAAACTACTCATCATGGAAAGAAGCGACTAGTGGAGTACCACAGGGTTCAGTGCTGGCACCAATCATGTTTTTAGTGCATATGAATGATATAAACAGTAACACTGGAAATGAGAGCTATCTGAATATGTTTCCAGATGATGCAAAAATACAAAGGAGAATTACTAACACAGACTCTTGTAAAGAGCTACAAGAAGAATTAAATAAACTTCATGAATGGAGTAGTACATGGCAAATGGAATTCAACGTGGACAAGTGTCATGTAATCAAGTTTGGTAAAAGTGGAAAAAGACCTGATTGGGATTATAAGTTATGAAATAAAACCCTATACACATCAGAAAGAGAGAAAGACCTAGGTGTGATTATCAATAACAGACTATCTCCGGCTGACCACATCAACAAGAAGGTACGGAACATGTATACACTGCTTGCAAATATGAGAATAGCATTCACATATATAAATGAGGACATGCTAAGAAAGATAATATCATTCATTAGACCAACCCTGGAATATGCATCAGTAGTCTGGAGTCCTCATCTCAAAAAGCATATAGACAAGATTGAAAAAGTTCAAAGGGCCGCTACAAGATGGATACCAAGCTTAAGGGACCTAAGCTACGAAGAAAGACTAAATAAACTGAATCTACCAACACTACAGGAGAGAAGGAAAAGAGGTGACATGATAATGCTATATAAGTGCATATCAGGGAAGGAGAAAATAGACATAAATGATTACTTAACATATGGAGAAGCATCAGCAAGAGGACACTGCAAAAAACTGCATAAGGAGAGGTGATAAAGACGTAAGGAAATTCAGTTTCCCAAACAGAGCAATTGATCAATGGAATGCACTACCGAATGAAATAGTGTGTGCCAAAACAATTCACAAATTTAAGGATATGTACGATAAATATGGTTTAAGACACGGGACAGTACGAGCTTGACTCATTCCTGTAAAGATACCATTAGGTAAGAACAATTAGGTAAGAACACACAGAGAGGAGGAGGGGCGGTTACATCTTCACCCCTGTGCCATTATTTTACTGATGCTACAAACAGAGCATTTTATTCAGGAGATAACGGTGGCGGCTGTGGTGGTGATGGTGGTGGTGGTAGCTGTGATGTTGATAATGGTGGTGGTAGCTATGATGATGGTGGTGGAGGAGATGGTAGCTGTGATGGCGATGGTGTTAGTGGCTGTGGTGATGGTGGTGGTGGTAACTGTGAGACAGTGGTGATGGTGATGGTGCTGGTAGCTGTGATGGTGATGGTGAAGGTAGCTGTAATGAAGATAGTAATGGTGGTAGTAGCTGTGGTGGTGGCAGAGGTATTGGTAACTGTGATGAGGTTGATGCGGTGGTAACTGAGGTGGTGCTGGTAGGTGTGGTGATGATAGTGGTGGTGGGAGCTAAGGCGCGGTGGTGGTGGTGAAAGCTAAGGCAGCGGTGGTGGTGGTGGTGGTGGTAGACTTGCCCCAGTATGTAGCGTGGCTCAAAGACGGCTCTAATTTGGATAACTGGTGAACGGCCCAATAAGGCCGTGAGTCTCTTGTATGCTCTTTTCATCTCATTATTTGTACCATTCTCTCCATTTCACTGTGTCATCTAAAGATTCCCTAATACCCTTTCAACAGACTTCCTTACGCCACATGAGCTACAGATATCTGAATCTTGTAGCCTACTACCTACCTCATACGAAACCCACATGCATTCCTTAATAGTCTTATATTCACAGCTCTCACATCTGACATATAGATAGATAGAAAGATAGATCGTTTGGAAAGGCTCCGACATGCTTGCATCCGTCTGCCTTTGTCATCAAATGGCGGCTTTCCACGCCGCTCGATCTCTGGCAGTCTCCCTATTCAGTCCTTGATCCCTGAGGTCACACTTTGTGACCTCGTTCCAGGTCTAATTTCGGTGTGTCTCTTACAACCCTATCCCCGACGTTCACACTTTTCACTTTCCCTACCCCTTCCATCCTTCATCCTCCACACCCTTGCCTCCTCAATCTACCTTCCCTCATCACAGCACCAATACACTCCAGTTCCATCCTTCCTCGCAACTCTTCAATCATAAACCAAGCTCCCTCCCCCCCAGCCCTCACATTCAAGGATGCACTATGCATTCACCTAATCATTGTTATTTCAATACGGTAAGTTTAAGCTTACGAATATCCTCTTCCTTTACTGGCCACGTCTCATTACAATACAGCATTACATTCCTAACACATGCCACTTACAGAGATCCCTTAGCACGGATGGACCCTCTCAGTGTCAGAAGAGGCAACCACTCTCTGAACTTCCGACAATCACTCCTTACCCTAGCAACAGAGCTAGCTCCAGCCGCCTCCAGCATTTAACATGTCCCCCATATAACAAAACTCTTCCACACACTTAAAAGACTCACCAGTAAGATCAATCCTTTCACACCTGACAATCTCTACATGCTCTCCCTGACTCGCCACACACATGAATCAGCATTACCTTGCAGTCTACTTTTAGTACCACTACATCTCTTATGCATCCACTTCTCACAAAATACTGCACAAGAGAGAGTTTCTTCCCACACCCTTGTGGCAAACCGCATATGGCTACCCTCCCTCTGCTTTGACAATAGAGCCACCAGCCCTAGATATCATCACTTTTGTTTTATCTTCATTTACTCTCAAACCCTTGTGCCCCATTCAGTCTCTCCACTTCCTAAATTTTTCCTCCATCTCCCTTTCATTCTCTACAGTCAACACCTAGTCATCAGTATACAGAATCTCCCATGGGAATCCATTTCTGATGTCACTGAGAGAGCTTCAAACACCATGAAAAACAAGACCCCTGACCCCTGATGCACGCTGACATTCACGGAAAATTCATCACTAAAATTTCCATTCACTCTCACCTGCGTGCGAGGACCCACATACACAGCCATAACCACTCCAACCATCCGCTCCTCGATCCCAAGATTTCTCCTTGCCTACTTCACCACTTCCATAGGGACTTCTCCAAGTCAATAAAAAAAATAGTACAACTCTATTTTGTTTTCCTATATAATTTTCCTGAAGCTGTCAGACAATGAATATGGCATCCTGAGAGGAAGGTAGAGTCCCGGAGGATTGGAAGTCAGGTATAATTATTCCCTTGTACAAAGGAAAAGGGGAAAAAGAAGTGTGTGGTAATCATAGGGGCATTTGTCTTCTTAGTATAATAGGAAAAGTGTATGGTAGGATACTTATAGACAGAGTTAGAGAAAGAACAGAGAAATTAGTTGGAGAAGAACAGGGAGGCTTTAGGAAGGGAAGAGGTTGTGTAGATCAGATATTCATTCTTAGATCTTTAGTGGAAAAGTTTCTAGAGAAGGGAAAGAAGTTGTATGCGGCTTTCATGGATTTGGAGAAAGCATATGACAGGGTGGATAGACAAGGATTGTGGAAAGTGTTAAGAATATATGGAGTAGATGGGAAGTTGTTGAATGCTGTGAAGAGTATGTATGATGGTGCTAAGGCTGCAGTGCGTGTGGATGGTGAACTAAGTGAATTTTTCTCTTTGAAAGTTGGTTTGAAACAGGGATGTGTCATGTCTCCATGGTTGTTCAATCTGTACATGGATGGGGTAATAAAAGAGGTACAAGGTAGGGTAGTGGATGTTGGAGTGGCCCTGGTGAGAGAGGATAGTGTTTGGAAACTCCCTGTACTGTTGTTTGCAGATGATACTGTGTTGTTGAGTGAAGATGAAGGGGAGCTGCAAGGCTTGGTGGATGAGTTTGAGAGAGTGTTTAAGAAACGGAACCTAAAGGTGAATGTAGGGAAGAGTAAAGTGATGGTCTTTGAGAGAGGTGAAGTCAGTGAATGTATAGCGAGGTTGGATGGTGAGGAATTGGAAAATGTGAGTACGTTTAAGTATTTGGGTAGTGTGATGAGTAAGGATGGAGGTTTGGAGGGTGAAGTGCTTGAAAGGGTACAGCAGGGAAGAAAGGTTGCTGGTTCCTTGAAAGCAGTGATAAGAAACAGGGAAGTGAGCATGGAAGTAAAAAAGTTACTACATGACAGTATTGTGATACCAACTCTAACGTACGGAAGTGAAGCTTGGACGTTGTTGGAAGGACACAAGTCAAGAGTGAGAGCAGTGGAAATGAGTTATTTAAGAGGAGCTTGTGGAGTCACGTGGAGAGACAGGCTGACGAATGAGGATATAAAGGAGCGTTGTGGTGTTGATGTGGATGTGATAGGAAGCGTTGTGAGGAACACACTGAGGTGGTTTGGCCATGTGGAGAGGATGGAGGGTGAAAGACTGACGAAGAGAGTGTATGTGAGTGAGGTGGAGGGTGGAAGAGGGAGGGGGAGACCGAGGATGAGATGGAGGGATGGGGTGGAGAGGTATATGAGAGAGGGGGGTGTGAGTTGGGAGCAGGGTAGTGAAATGGCGGGGGACAGGGCGACTTGGAGGCGATTTGTTTGTGGCCACCCCAAACGGGATTGAGGCGTCTGGCAATAGATAGATAGATAGATAGCCCCTTTGCCTGGCATAAACCCAAATTGCACCTCATCAACATTCACTTATTCCCTAATCATACCTTCTAGGACTCTCCATCATCTCCATTATCTGAACCAAAAGTTTTATGCCACTATAATTTTCTCTTTGCAGGGCATCACCTTTCCCCTTGTATACTTTTACAATCACACTCTTCAGCCAGTCATCTTGGACAACACACTCATATATGACCATATTTATCAAATCAGTAACCAAACCCATTCCTATATCTCCTGAGGCCTTTAGCATTTCAGAAGTCAGCCGGTGGCTGAATCGGTAGAGAGGCGGCCTGAAGTCCTAATGGACCCAGGTTCGAATCCCGGCTGAGTCAGGGAACAGTTTAAGGATTTGAATGTCATAAAGACAGACTTTCCTGATCTACCAGAAGACCGGCTGCCATACTGTAAAAGTACCCCCGCTAAAACCAATACACCAGACCTGTATGAGACAGTCCTAGCATGTATTCAATATGGACGGTGGGTGTTAGTGCCGAAGTGGTGACATGTAGAGGTGTAGGAGGATTACTGGGCCTTGGGATAGGCCATTGCTCCGGAGAAATAGGTCCTAAAGCCTTTGCCCAGAGTAGAACACATAAAAAAAAAAAAAAAGTACACCTGCCACCTTCCCCAACTGCATCTTGCCTATTGCCCTGCTCACAATAGCAGCATCAATCGAAGCCCAAGGGCCAAACACTCCTTCCTCCTAGCCGTATTTGCATTGAAAAGTAGTCAAGTTGGCACCAGCGGGGCACCAAGCAGTCTAAGCCCAGGATGCTGCGGTCCCAGATCTCAGTAACATACAGGGCCACGGTCTCTTCCTTCCCTCCTAGCTGCATCCTGACACCTGCTGGTCCCCTAAGCCACCTCTTGCTGTTGCTTCAGTTTCCTGGTCGCATCCTGCTGCTCCTCTCATAGCTGGTGAAGTCCTTGTCTCTGCCCCCTCAGCTGTTCCTCTAGTCTTGCTTGGTGCTGTGCTTGGGCTTCTTTTTGTTCTTCTTGATATTTCTTTCAATCTTGCTTTTTTTTTTTTATATATTCTTTTGTTCATCTTGATATATGTTTGTTCTTGCTGTATTTCTTTATATTTCTTTTGTTCTTGCTGTGCTCCCAACACTTCGCGTGTATCTGCCAGAGATATGTCCACCGTTTTGGCAACTGTCCACGCGTCTCCATCTCTGAAGACGTTTCCCCCTCCTGGCAATAAATTGTTGCACCATAGGGTTCATGAATACATTGAGCACAATGTTTGATGTGTTGACAAACCAAATGATAGTCAAAGGCCACTCAACACTGCAGGGTTTTCTTGCTTCCAGGCAAAGCTGAGGCACACTGGCAAAACACTTTGGCTTCTCTCTCTCACGATTCCTCCGTCGCAACTCATTCTCTTTCCGTCACTGACTCAGTGTCTAACTACTGCTCCAGAAGGCGGGGCAGTCCCTTTAAATACCCCTCGAAGTCTATAAAGAATATTCTAGAGTCTAAAGAGAACTCACATTTTCCTGTGCTACAATGCACTTTGTTATGCAGCGTGTTCTGTGCCCCAACTTCTCGGGTCCAGTCACGGTGCAACCCTAGGTTCTTAGTTCCTGACCGGGTCAGCATTAGCAGGGAAGGGAAACACAAACACCACGAGTAAACAGATACAGTAATATGTTAACAGAGACCGGGTACACACGCAACGTTCTATGACCAAAGTCGAAATTACACAATGCCTTACACTGATATTGATCTCAATCACTGTCCACCTAGTTCAGCATCTTTGTCTCACATCTGGGTTATATCCTCACAGTATCACAGGCATTAATTCACCAATATAGCTAGTACATCACCACCGACAGGTTTACAGACAACACAACCCAATATAACCACAGGGACGGCTCTTCTAGTTGGATCCTTAAGCCTAGGTACTCACGTGACATAGACAGGCCCTGGTTAGTCCATTATCTTCACGTGACATGTACGGAAGTCTCTAGCTAACTTAATCTATATTTGCGTCACAGAGGCCGGGAGTATACTGTAGGTCACACTGGGGGGGGGGGGGAAGGGGCTTCATGAGGATAGGGAGTGTCTCTCTCTGTGGGGCAGGGCCAGGGGCAGGGAGGAGAGGGGAGAGGGTATTGCACTGAGATACACTGGGCTATTGCTGTGTTCCGTGAGTGATACTGGGCTAGACTGTCACCATTCGAGGTGGGGGGGGAGGTTTCAACCCGGGGCTGGGGTTATACACTCTGCACGTGATTCACAGGGGCTCGATTCATCGACAGGGAGGTACACTATGAGTGGGGGTGTGTGCGCACGAGCACGGGGGTAGGGGGGAGGAACACAGGGGAGACACTTAGTGTGGGGGAATGGTTCACTGGTAGTTCACTGAGGGGGGGGGGGGCTCACAACACTGGGGAAGTATACAATCACGAGACCTGTTACTCACAGTTCTGACGGAGAGGGGACCACGGCCTATGGGTGACAGGGCCTATGCGGGGAGCTCCAGGTGACGGCCAGGTGTGGGAGGCGGGCCGTCCGGGAAGCTGCGCTGGGCAGTCGAGCCCGTGGGGTTGCCACTAGTACAGGATGAATGGGGCAGCTTCCTAGCCACGTTGGCCCTGCTGGAGGCAGGACTCTCGGGACTGGGACTGAAGAGGGCCAGGAGTTGGGCTGCATGCCATTGGCCCTTGGTAGTTTTGGGGGTCCGGGGGAGGGCCCAAGGGAGGCCTGGGCTGAGGGTCGGCCGGGAGGAGGGTGCTGTCGGGGCTGGGCAGCCTGCACCCCGGTCTGGGGAGGTCTGGCTGTGTGGAAGAGGGGCGCCGAGTCGCGAGGGAGATATGCCGTTGTTGCCGGGACATTGGCCCAGGTAAATTAGCCCCTCCATCATCTCCTTGTGGGGTGGGTGTCACCCCCTCTCTCTTTCCTCCTGGGGTGGTGGTGTCAGGTTCACCCCGCTGTGCTGGTATTTAACACTTAAATAAACAATACAAAATAACAAAGATAAAAAAAACTATTTCCCATAAGGAAAGAGAACAAAAATATAAAAATGACATCGAAATTTCTACACTGCTCCTCACATCAAAAACCCCTACACTAATCCAACGGTCCCACAATTCAAAATTTCCAGTTTTTAGAAAAAAAATAGTATTATGGGGACTTGCTTCGACTGATTTATTTTACAGAAGGGAGAAGGAGCGCGACCGTATAATATTCCCTTGTCTCGTTTTTTCTTTACATAAAAAAAAGACAGACTCTAGAGAAAAATTAATGGTCATGATATACAGGTATATATATATATATATATATATATATATATATATATATATATATACACATACAGTAATCACTCTAATATCCGGACGCCCAATAACTGAACATCCCCACTACCCGGACCTAATCGTCCTGGGATCCAACATTCCCAAAATGGTCCAAAACCCCCCCCTCCAAAAAAAAAAAACGATTTTTTCCCGTCCGTAATTTGAACTTGCCGCGCGCGCCGCGGGAGAGCATTGTTTTGGTGCGTTATTCCTCCGACGTCTGATAGAGCGCCACTGCATCCTCCCCACTTCCCGCCTGTCTCTCACCATGATTGGACGTACGCTCTTCGCAATGGCTGCCCACGTGCTCGCTTTTGTGGTGGTGCCCTACCTGCTGCAGGGCCTCCTGCTCCTCTCGGGCCTCCTCTTAGTGTGTGTGATGATGGCCCCACCACCTGAGAAAAGGAAGAGAGTGGTGTTGACTCTGGAAAAGAAGAGGGAGATATTGGAGAAAGTTGATGCGGGTTGGTCTTCTTCCCGCATTCTCCGCGAGTACAACCTGGCCCGATCGACTTTGTTCGATATCAAACGTTCCCGAGACAAACTCATGCAATACATGGCTGACTTCTCGTTGAGAAGCAAACGCAACGTGGAAAGGAAGGTTATGTTTACCCCCAAGTTTGCAGAAATCGACCGATCCACATTGATTTGGTATTGACAGCAACGTGCAGCTGGTGTGATGGTACGTGGAACGGAGCTGAAGGCTGCTGCTGAGAAGTTCGCAAGGCTTCACGACGCCCTGGACTTCAAGGCATCCGAGGGTTGGCTCTTCGCATTCAAGTTGCGACATGGCCTTACTAACCGTAAAGCACATGGCGAAGCATTGGACGCTAACGAGGATGGAGTTGACGAGTTTTGGCACAAGGTGAAAGGCTTGATCGACAGGGAGGGCCTAACTCTCGGTCAAGTCTACAACGCTGATGAAACTGGCCTATTCTATCGCTCGCTGCCAACGAACACTCTAGCCGAGGAGACGGAGAAGCGTGTACCTGGCCGAAAGCTTTCCAAGAAATGGATATCTGCTTTGTGTTGTGCCAGTGCTAACGGCATGCACCGGCTTAAGCCCGTTGTTGTTGGCCGTGCAAAGCAGCCTCAGTGCCTTCGTGGGGTGATGGATGTCCTTCCTGTCGTCTGGTACCATTCTTTGAAAGCATGGTTCACAGTTGTGATTTTCAAAGACTGGTTTCACCGTCACTTCGTCAAGGAGGTCATCCATTACCAGACGAAGACACTGAGAATCCCTCGTGACCAGTTTTTTTTTTTTTTATGCGAGGAAGAAGGAACCAAAGGCCATGAGCCCGCAGTAACAGTTCCCTCCAAGAGAAAAACAAAATACAATATAGAGCCAAATTCAAGATCCGATCATTTTGAGATGCCTGGACACACTGCGTTTGAAAGACTGGAGATCATAGGCAGCAGGAAATACAGACAGAGGGAGACAGTTCCAGAGTTGACCTGTTGCATAAATGAAAGACTGGGAGTAACGGTTAATTCTTGCATTAGAGAGTTGGACAGAAAAAGGATGAGAGTCTGCTGCCAGACGGGTGCTACGCGCCCATCGTAGAGGTGGAGGAATGCAAGCAGACAGTTCGGAGGAGCAGTGACCATTAAAGTAGCGATAGAAAAGAGATAAAGATGCAACAGTGCGGCGAAGAGATAGAGGTTGAAGGGAGTCAGTAAGAGGAGGAGAGTTAATGAGACGAAAAGCTTTTGACTCCACCCTATTGAGAAGAGCTGTATGAGGGGAGCCTCCCCACACATGAGAGTTGTACTCCACACAGGGGCGGATAAAACCCCTGTATAGAGTCAACAATTGCGCAGGGGTAAAGAAAGAGCGGATTCGGCTTAGCACACCCAATCTCTTGGAAGCAGATTTTACAAGAGATGTAATATGATCTTTCCAAGATAAGTCCCGAGTAAATGAAACCCCAAGCATGTTCAAGGATGATGTAGGATTAAGCTGAATATTATTAAACATTAGTGGGTATACCTGTGGAAGATTTTGTTGGGTTGAAAGGTGTAAGAACTGAGTCTTAGATGCACTAAAGACAACCATATTATTTTTACTCCAGTCAAAGATACGAGCCAAGTCAGACATTAGGTGTGCCATAGCCTCATCCCTTGTTTGTTGAAGTAACTGTTGAGATGGGCGTTGCGGGAACCGAATGGAAAGGTGAAGGGTGGAGTCATCAGCATATGAGTGGATAGGGTTAGATGTACAGCTTAGAAGATCATTGATGAATAAAAGGAAGAGAGTTGGTGATAGGACAGAGCCCTGAGGAACACCACTGTTGATAGATCTAGGAGAAGAACGATGGCCGTCTATAACAGCGGCTATAGAACGACCAGAAAGGAAGCTAGCGATGAAGGCACAGATAGAAGGATAGAAACCGTAAGAGGGCAGTTTGGAAATTAAAGATTTATGCCAGACTCGATCGAAAGCCTTTGAGATGTCAAGTGCAATGGCAAAGCTTTCGCCAAAGTCCCGAAAGGAGGATGACCAGGAGTCTGAAAGGTAGGTGAGAAGATCGCCAGTGGAGCGTCCCTGACGGAACCCATACTGACGATCGGAAAAAAGGTTGTGATAGGAAAGATGCCTTAAAATTTTTCTATTAAGAATTGACTCGAAAACTTTTGAAATACAGGACGTTAAAGCAATTGGACGATAGTTGGAGGGTTGGGAGTGGTCACCCTTCTTTGGGACTGGCTGAATGAGAGCAAACTTCCAGCAAGAAGGAAAGGTACAAGTTGACAGACAAAGACGAAAGAGTTTGCCTAGGCAGGGTGTAAGCACAGAAGCACAGTTCTTGAGAACAACAGGAGGGACCCCATCAGGCCCATATGCCTTGTTAGTACTGAGGCCAGTGATGGCAGAAAATACATCAACTGAAGAAATTTTAATGTCAGCCATGAGGAAGTCAGAGGGGGGAAGTGATGGAGGAACAGCACCGGAATCGTCTAAGGTAGAATTGGAGGAGAAAGTCTGTGCGAAGAGATCTGCTTTATCAGTAGAAGAAATAGCTACAGAACCATCAGAGTAGAAAAGAGGAGGGAAGGATGATGAGGTAAAGTTGTTAGAAAGATTTTTGGCAAGATGCCAGAAGGAGCGGGAAGAATTCGAGTTGGAGAGTTGAGAGCATTTAGTATGGATGAAATTATTTTTAGTAGAGCGAAGAACAGACTTAGCACGATTCCGGGCAGAAACATAAAGATGATGTGATACAGGGGTGGGTTGGCTCCGGTACCTTTTGTAGGCCCTCTCCTTGTTGCGGACAGCATTAGAACAAGCGTGATTAAACCAAGGCTTTCTTGCATTAGTCAAAGGATATGAGAAAGGAATGTATGCTTCCATGCCCGAGAGAATAACCTCCGTAATGCGCAAGGCACACTCAGATGGCTCACGGCCATGGAAGCAATAATCATTCCAGGGAAAATCAAAGAAGTACTGCCTGAGGGCCTCTCAGTCTGCGGCTCCAAAATGCCACAGACGACGTTTCTCTGGAGGGTCCACAGGCTGTACCGGAGTGATAGGACAGGTTAAGGTAATAAGGTTGTGATCGGAGGAGCCCAACGGAGAGAAAAGATTAACAGAGTAAGCAGAAGGATTAGTTGTGAGGAAGAGGTCAAGTATGTTGGAGCTCTCTCCAAGGCGGTCAGGGATACGGGTAGGGTGCTGTACAAGCTGCTCTAGGTCATTAAGGATAGAAAAGATGTAGGCTTGTTCACCAGGTGGATCTGTGAAAGGAGAGGAGAGCCAAAGGTGGTGGTGAACATTGAAATCTCCAAGAATGGAGATTTCAGAGAAAGGAGAAATGGATAGAATGTGTTCCATCGTAGAAGTAAGATAGTCGAAGAATTTTTGATAGTCAGTAGAATTAGGGGATAAGTAAACAGCACAGATATATTTAGTCAGAGAATGACAGGAAAGCCGAAGCCAGAGTGTGGAGAATTCAGAAGAATCAAGTTCAGGAACACAAGAGCAAGATAAGTCGTTGCGTATATATACACAACAGCCACCTTTGCCTTTGAAATGAGTATAGAGAAAGTAGGAGGATACAGAAAAGGGTTTGCTGTCAGTTGCTGTCCTTCTGCTCGACAATGCACCTGCCCACCCGTGCGACAAGGACTTGGTTGCTGAGAATGGCTGTATTAGGTGCATGTTTCTGCCACCTAATACGACTGCTCTCATTCAACCCATGGACCAAGGAGTGATCATGGCAACAAAGCGCCTATACCGTCAGAAGTTCCTGGACGAGGTGATGGTTGTTCTCGAGGACGAGGACAAGCACAGGGAAGGACGGGACACACGAGGCAAGCAGACTTTGGAAAACCTTCGCCGCTACAACATCAAGTCTGCGCTGTACAACTGGGCTAGTGCATGGAAGGAAGTCCCTGTGAAAACTCTTGAAAATGGTTGGTCTCGTCTGCTTCTCGGAACGGATGTGGAGTACGATTTTCTGGAGTTTGACGTGGATGACTTCCATGCACGGCTATGTACGCACGGCGACGATGTTCGTGAGTGGTTGGACGACGACGAGGGCAATCCTGGGTATCAGACATTGTCTGATATCGAGATCGCGTCTTTGGTTGCTGGTGTCAGTACCGAACTTGAAGATTCCGACGACGAAGGCGACGATGATGCGGACTCCTCTCAACAGGACACTACTCGAGCCATCCCCAAGCTGAGCGCACTCCGGGAACATCTAGAGTTCGTCCTAGACTACCTGGAACACCCGGACTGCAACAGGGAGATGGGGCCCTTGGGACTCGTGGAGGAAGTGCGTGCTTTCAGGCAGCGCATCATCAATCGTCAGGATCGTCGTTCCTTGCGTCAGTCAACGATTGACAATTTTTTCAGGCCCGTGACCCCCGCTGTGCCCAGCCCTGGCTCCACTCCGTTGCCTCCCCAAGACAGGCCCTCATGCTCCGAGCCACAGCCCAGCACATCAGCCACGGTGGAGTCACCGCTCAACGAGAGTTTGCGGCTTTCTTCAGAGTCCTCTGCAGTGGGTACGCCATCACCATGACCCAGCGATGCACCCCTAGGTCGCCTGCCAGTGATACTCTCGGACTCTGACAGTGAATAAACAGCAAGAACTTCTCCACTAGACCACACGGGAATTTTGAGTGTTGTGCAGTGAAAAAAACGGTGTGTTGTGTTAAGGTTTTGAAGTTGAGAGAAAAGACTCAATAGAAAAGAAATTTAACGTAAATAGACTTCTTTGTTTTGGCTTTGGAAAATGGAAAAAATTGGGAAAAGTTAAAGTGCAATGCTAAGTTACAATGGAGCATTATTTGGACAAAAGTGAACACTGTGAAGAGAACGGACTTCTGTGTGTTATTGACTAAGTTCAGTGCAAGACTTCAGGAAGAGTGTACTGCAAGTGCTTCAGGAAATCGTTCTTACTGTCAGAGTTCGAGAGGAGGCGGTTATTCATCGAGGTGGCCAGGGACTTGCTGTAAGTAGCCAGAATGTTTCATACTGTACTTTTTTCCATACTATACTTACCAGAATGTTTCATACTGTACTTTTTCCATACTATACTTACCTCATTTCACTCATTAATGTCCTTTATTGGTGTGAATAGGGTGTTTGTAGCTATGCATGTGCAGTAGGAATGTGTTTTTCTGAGTTAGGCTAGGTTAGGGTCCATAAGTACCAGAATGTTTATTAATGTATGAACATACTTCTAAACCCTCATTTTATGTTTCTTTTGCATTTATTTCAGTCATTTATGTGCCTTATTGGTGTGATTTGGGTCTCAAATAGGTGCTATGCATGCCCAGAGGGAGTTGTATAGGTGTTTCTCTGAGTTAGGGTCCATAAGTACAAGTCCATAAGCTGGGGCCCAATATCCGGACAAAACCAATAACCGGACCTACCAATGGCTCTATTACGTCGGATATTGGAGTGATTATTGTATATATATGTGTATATATATATATATATATATATATATATATATATATATATATATTAAAATGCCGAGTTTGGGCTCGGGAAACAACATGACACCCCCAGAAAGAGCCCATGGAGAGGTAGACAGAGCGCAGTCCAGCTCCGTGCGAGAGGGACGTAAGTCCGCCCGGGCGACGCGGCCCTATTACATGCACCTCACCCGCCACCACCATAGCAGGAAACCACAACTATCTTGCGGGCGACCGACCCTCGACAGCTTCGGGGTGGAGCTGTTCCTCCAGCTCCTGCCGGCACCCCTGAGACAGCCTGTAGCTGCTCAACCCTCAATAAGGATACGGCCTGTAGCCGCTCAGAGAGCAATAAGGGGATGACCTGTAGCCGCTCTGAAGGTGTCTTTCCCGAGACAGCCTGTAGCCGCTCAACCCCCCTGAAGGTGACTGCCTGTAGCCGCTCTGAGGGCAAGAAGGAGACGACCTGTAGCCGCTCTGAGGGCAATAAGGAGACGGCCTGTAGTTGCTCTGAAGGTGTCTTCCTCAAGGCGGCCTGTAGCCGCTCAACCCTCCTGAAGGAGACGGCCTGTAGCTGCTCTGAGGGGAATCAGAAGATGGCCTGTAGCTGCTCTGAGGGGAATCAGGAGATGGCCTGCAGCTGCTCCTGCCTTCGCCAGGAGACAGCCTGTAGCCGCTCTGAAGGTGCCCTTGGGTCTGCTGGTAGCTGCTCCCTCCCACAGGCCACGGCCAGTAGCTGGGCCTTGGCGACGGCTGGTAGCCACGCCCCTAGAAGGCCACAGCCAGTATCCGGGCCATACAGCAGGAGGCGGCCTGTAGCCGCTCCTCCGTCGGAAGCTGAAGCCTGTTCCCCGATCCACAACTCAGAGGGAGTACAGGGCCTAGAGGAGTACTGGAGAGGCCCCATGGTCTCCCCCAGCCTCTGCTCCCTGCAACCGACTCTGGAGAAGGCCCACC